>NC_050101.1:104114803-104173503 GCF_902167145.1 Zea mays
CTCAAAACGAGTTCGGCTTAAGGATCAAGAAATAAGAAGCGATAACGGGACGGAGTTCAAGAACTCTCAAATTGAAGGCTTCCTTGAGGAGGAGGGAATCAAGCATGAGTTCTCTTCTCCCTACACGCCACAACAAAATGGTGTAGTGGAGAGGAAGAATCGAACTCTATTGGACATGGCAAGAACCATGCTTGATGAGTACAAGACTTCGGATCGGTTTTGGGCCAAGGCGGTCAACACTGCCTGCTATGCCATCAACCGGTTGTATCTACACCGAATCCTCAAGAAGACATCATACGAACTCCTAACTGGTAAAAAGCCCAATATTTCATATTTTAGAGTCTTTGGTAGCAAATGCTTTATTCTTGTTAAAAGAGGTAGAAAATCTAAATTTGCTCCTAAGACTGTAGAAGGCTTTTTACTAGGATATGATTCAAACACAAGGGCATATAGAGTCTTTAACAAGTCCTCTGGACAAGTTAAAGTTTCTTGTGACGTTGTGTTTGATGAGACTAACGGCTCTCAAGTAGAGCAAGTTGATCTTGATGAGATAGGTGATGAAGAGGCTCCGTGCATCGCACTAAGGAACATGTCCATTGGGGATGGGTGTCCTAAGGAATCCGAAGAGCCTCCAAATGCACAAGATCAACCATCCTCCTCCACGCAAGCATCTCCACCAACTCAAAATGAGGATGAGGCTCAAGTTGATAAAGGAGAAGATCAAAGAGATGAGCCACCTCAAGATGACGGCAATGATCAAGGGGGAGATGCAAATGATCAAGACAAGGAGGATGAAGAACCAAGGCCGCCACACCCCAAGAGTCCACCAAGCAATCCAACGAGATCACCCCCGTCGACACCATCCTCGGTGACATTCATAAGGGGGTAACCACTAGATCTCGTGTTGCACATTTTGTGAACATTACTCTTTTGTTTCCTCTATTGAGCCACACAGGGTAGAGGAAGCACTACAAGATTCAGATTGGGTGTGGCTATGCAAGAGGAGCTCAACAACTTCACTAGGAACGAGGTTTGGCATTTAGTTCCACGTCCTAATCAAAATGTTGTAGGAACCAAGTGGGTTTTCCGCAACAAGCAAGACGAGCATGGTGTGGTGACAAGGAACAAAGCCCGACTTGTGGCCAAGGGATATTCACAAGTCGAAGGTTTGGATTTCGGTGAAACCTATGCACCCGTAGCTAGGCTTGAGTCAATTCGTATATTACTTGCCTATGCTACTTACCATGGCTTTAAGTTTTACCAAATGGACGTGAAAGTGCCTTCCTCAATGGACCAATCAAGGAAGAGGTCTATGTTGAGCAACCTCCCGGCTTTGAAGATAGTGAGTACCCTAACCATGTTTATAAACTCTCTAAGGCGCTTTATGGGCTCAAGCAAGCCCCAAGAGCATGGTATGAATGCCTTAGAGATTTCCTTATCACTAATGGATTCAAAGTCGGAAAGGCCGATCCTACTTTATTTACTAAAACTCTTAACAATGATTTGTTTGTATGCCAAATTTATGTTGATGATATCATATTTGGGTCTACTAACGAATCTACTTGTGAGGAATTTAGTAGGATCATGACACAGAAATTCGAGATGTCTATGATGGGGGAGTTGAAGTACTTCTTGGGATTTCAAGTGAAGCAACTCCAAGAGGGCACCTTCATTAGCCAAACGAAGTATATTCAAGATATTCTAAACAAGTTTGGAATGAAGGATGCCAAGCCCATCAAGACACCCATGGGAACCAATGGGCATCTCGACCTCGACACGGGAGGTAAATCCGTCGATCAAAAGGTATACCAGTCGATGATAGGTTCTTTACTCTACTTATGTGCATCTCGACTGGATATTATGCTTTCCGTATGCATGTGTGCAAGATTCCAAGCCGACCCTAAGAAAGCTCACCTTACGACCGTAAAACGAATCTTGAGATATTTAGTTTATACTCCTAAGTTTGGGCTTTGGTATCCTAGAGGATCCACTTTTGATTTAATTGGTTATTCGGATGCCGATTGGGCGGGGTGTAAAATAAATAGAAAGAGCACATCGGGGACTTGCCAGTTCTTGGGAAGATCCTTGGTGTCTTGGGCTTCAAAGAAGCAAAATTCCGTAGCTCTTTCTACCCGCCGAAGCCGAGTATATTGCCGCAGGTCATTGTTGCGCACAACTACTTTGGATGAGGCAAACCCTTAGGGACTACGGTTACAAATTAACCAAAGTTCCTCTCCTATGTGATAATGAGAGTGCAATCCGCATGGCAGATAATCCCGTTGAGCATAGTCGCACTAAACACATAGCCATTCGATATCATTTCTTAAGGGATCACCAACAAAAGGGAGATATCGAGATTGCATATATTAACACTAAAGATCAATTAGCCGATATCTTACCAAGCCACTAGATGAACAAACTTTTAACAAACTTAGGCATGAGCTAAATATTCTTGATTCTAGGAATTTCTTTTGATGTCTTGCATACATAGCTCATAAATATACTTTTGATCATGTCTCTTTTTATATAACTATGACTAATGTGTCTTCAAGTGAATTTCAAACCAAGTCATAGGTGTATTGAAAGGGAATTGGAGTCTTCGGCGAAGGCAAAGGCTTCCACTCCACTCCATGACTCATCCTTCGCCGTCGCTCCGAGCAACTCTCCGTCTTTGGTATAATCTTCACTCATGTTTTATTTGCCAAAGGGGAGAAAATAGTTAGGAGAGGGCTTATATTTCACTCAAAGTATCCGTTTTTGGCGATTCATGCCAAAGGGGGAGAAAGTATTAGCCCAAAGCAAAAGGACCGCACCACCCACCCTTATTTTAAAAATGAGTTTTTCAAATTGGTATCTTATTGTGTTCAAAAAGGGGAAGAAAATAGCACCTTCAAAAATTTAGTATCTTAAAACTCTCTTGAACACTAAGAGGAGGAATTTATTGAGGGGGAGTTTTGTTTAGTCAAAGGAAAAGCATTTGAAACAGGGGGAGAAAATTTCAAAACTTGAAATGCTTCTCAAAATCTTATTCATTTACCTTTGACTATTTGCAAAAGAACTTTGAAAAGAATTTACAAAAGAATTTGCAAAAACAAAACAAGTGGTGCAAGCGTGGTCCAAAATGATGAAAAAATAAAGAAACAATCCATGCATATCTTATGAGAATTTATATTGGCTCAATTATAAGTAACCTTTGCACTTACAATTATGCAAACTAGTTCAATTATGCACTTCTATACTTGCTTTGGTTTGTGTTGGCAACAATCACCAAAAAGGGGGGAGATTGAAAGGGAATTAGGCTTACACCTATTTCCTAATTGATTTTGGTGGTTGAATTGCCCAACACAAATAACTGGACTAACTAGTTTGCTCTAGTCTATAAGTTCTACAGGTGTCAAAGGTTCACAATAAGTCAATAAAAAGACCAAGAATGGGTTCGAACAAAGAGAGCAAGGGACAACCGAAGTGTGCCCTGGTCTGGTGCACCGGACTATTCGGTGCACCACCGGACAGTGTCCGGTGCACAAGGGGACTCTAAGCTAAACTCCTTACCTTCGGGAATTCTCAGAGGCGCTCCGCTATAATTCACCGGACTGTCCGGTGCACCACCGGACAGTGTCCGGTGCCCCAAGGGAGAGCAACTCTGAACTCGCCAGCTTCGGGAATCTGCTCCGCTATAATTCACCGGACTTTCCGGTGAGTCACCAGACAGTGTTCGGTGCACACCGAACTGTCCGGTGTGACTGAAAGGGAAATGTGCCCTTGGGCCATTTCTAAGTGTTTTGGTGATTTAATGTCCAACACAAGTGCCTAAGTGTGAAATGGTGGACAAAGTACAAATCAAGTATAAAGGTATGTTTCTCAGACTTAGTACATTGTTTTAGTGACTAATGTATTGTGTCTAAGTGCTGGAAACAGGAGAAATCGAATTGGAGAGAGATGGCCTTGTTCAGCCAAAGCCAGCTCTGTCTGGGTGCACCGGACAGTGTCCGGTGTGCCAGGCTGGCTCAAGCGAACTTGC
The DNA here is from genome assembly GCF_902167145.1 of Zea mays. Lineage (NCBI taxonomy): Eukaryota > Viridiplantae > Streptophyta > Magnoliopsida > Poales > Poaceae > Zea > Zea mays. The sequence continues at coordinate 104,118,825 of NC_050101.1, forward strand.
CGCTCTCGGGAATAAATTAACGGCGTACGACTATAATTCACCGGACTGTCCGGTGTGCACCGGACTGTCCGGTGAGCCAACGGTCGGCCGGGCCAACGGTCGGCTGCGCGATCCGCGAGAGACACGTGGCCGAGCCAACGGTCGGGAGGGGGCACTGGACTGTCCGGTGCGCCAACGGCTCCAAGGCTGCCAACGGTCGGCTTCGCCAAATAAGGAAGGAAATCCGCACCGGACAGTGTCCGGTGGTGCACCGGACTGTCCGGTGCGCCAGGCGACAGAAGACAAGAATTGCCTTCCCGGATTGCTCTCAACGGCTCCTAGCTGCCTTGGGGCTATAAAAGGGACCCCTAGGCGCATGGAGGGAAATACCAAGCATTCCTTGAGCACTCTTGATCACTCACACTCCATTCTTGCGCACTTGTTTGACATTCTAGTGATTTGAGCTCCGTTCTAGTGTGCTAGTCTTTTGAGCTTAAGTCCTGGGTCTTGTGTGTGCATATTTGCTGTGATCTTTGTGTCCTGTGTGAGTTGCTAATCCCTCCCTTACTCCGTGTTTCTTTGTGAACATCTTTGTAAGGGCGAGAGACTCCAAGTTGTGGAGATTCCTCGCGAACGGGATATAGAAAAGAAAAGCAAACACCGTGGTATTCAAGTGGGTCTTTGGACCGCTTGAGAGGGGTTGATTGCAACCCTCGTCCGTTGGGACGCCACAACGTGGAAGTAGGCAAGTGTTGTACTTGGCCGAACCACGGGATAAACCACTGTGTCTACCTGTGTTGATTATCTTGTAGTTATTGTGTTTCGCTAAGACTCTTCTCTAGCCACTTGGCAATACTGTGCTAACGCTTAACCAAGTTTTTGTGGCATTAAGTTCAAGTTTTACAGGATCACCTATTCACCCCCCCCTCTAGGTGCTCTCAATTGGTATCGGAGCCGTTCTCTTCTAGAAAGGGACTAACCACCCGAAGAGATGGATCCTAAGGGGAAGGGAATCGTGATCAATGATAAGGAGAAGGAGTCCTTCATCAATGAGCCGAAGGATGACAAGCCTACCGACTCGGGCTCGGGCCACAAACGAAAGGATGGGAAGAAGAAGAAGACAAAGCGCATCAAGGAGATCGTCTACTACGACGACAGCGACGAGTCCACTTCTTCCCAAAAGGACAATGACGACAACGACTACGAGAGAAGGAAACCGGTTAATTCAAACTTTTCTTTTGACTACTCTCATATTCCGCAAAGTACAAATGCTCATTTGCTCTCCATTCCACTTGGCAAACCTCCTCACTTTGATGGAGAGGACTACGGATTTTGGAGCCACAAAATGCGTAGTCACCTGTTCTCTCTCCATCCGAGCATATGGGAGATTGTGGAGAGTGGAATGAAATTTGATAGCTCGGATAGTCCTATGTTTATCAATGAACAGATTCATAGAAATGAACAAGCTACTAATGTGTTGTTAGCCTCTTTGTGCAGGGACGAGTATCATAAGGTGAGCGGCTTGGACAATGCCAAGCAGATCTGGGACACCCTCAGGATCTCACACGAGGGGAACGACGTCACCTTGCTCACCAAAATGAAGTTGGTGGAGGGCGAGCTTGGAAGATTCGCAATGATCAGGGGAGAGGAGCCAACCCAAACATACAATCGGCTCAAGACCCTCATCAACAAGATAAGGAGCTACGAAAGCACACGATGGACGGACAACGACGTTGTTCGTCTAATGCTAAGGTCCTTCACTGTACTTGATCCACATTTGGTGAACAATATCCGTGAAAATCCTAGGTACACCAAGATGTCGCCCGAAGAAGTTCTTGGGAAATTCGTAAGCGGGCGAATGATGATCAAGGAGGCGAGATATGTCGACGACGCGTTGAACGGTCCAATCCATGAGCCTCAACCCATTGCTCTCAAAGCAACGAGGAGCAAGGAGGCGCTACCTAGCAAGGTGGCGCAAGTTGAGGCGGTCGGGCTCAATGATGAAGAGATGACCCTCATCATCAAGCGCTTCAAGACAGCGCTAAAGGGTCGCAAGGGGCAGCCAAGCAAGACCAAGACAAAGGGGAAGCGCTCATGCTTCAAATGTGGTAAGGTTGGTCATTTTATTGCTAATTGTCCCGACAATGATAGTGACCAGGAACAAGGGAACAAGAGGGAGAAGAAGAAGAACTATAAGAAGGCAAAAGGCGAGGCACATCTTGGTAAGGAGTGGGACTCGGATTGTTCGTCGTCCGACTCCGACAACGAAGGACTCGCCGCCACTGCCTTCAACAAGTCATCCCTCTTCCCCAACGAGCATCACACTTGCCTCATGGCAAGGGAAAAGAAGGTAAGCGCTCGTAACACTAGTACTTATGCTTCTTCAAGTGAGGATGAGTCTAGTGATGATGATGAAATAGATTATTCATGTTTATTCAAGGGTCTAGATAGAACCAAGGTGGATAAAATAATGAATTGATTGATGCTTTGAATGATAAGAATAGATTGCTAGAAAAGCAAGAGGATCTCTTATATGATGAACATGATAAGTTTGTAGAAGCTCAAAAATCCCCTTGCTTTAGAAATAAAGAGGAATGAAATGCTTTCTTGTGAATTGTCTACATGCCATGACTCTATTTCTAGTTTAAAAAGCATAAACGATGACTTTAATGCTAAGTTAGAAATAGCTAATAAATCACATCTTGTGTAGAACATGTTGTGGTTTGCACTAGGTGTAAAGATTTTAATGTTGATGCTTGTAGTGAACACCTAGTTACAATTTCTAAATTGAATGATGAAGTGGCTAGTCTTAATGCCCAACTTAAGACTAGCAAAAGCGAATTTGATAAGTTAAAATTTGCAAGGGATGACTACACGATTGGTAGACACCCCTCAATTAAGGATGGACTTGGTTTCAAGAGAGAAGCCAAGAACTTAACAAGCCATGAGGCTCCCATCCCCACCAAGGAGAAAGGGAAGGCCCCTATGGCTAGTAGTGCTAAAAAGAACCATGCTTTTATGTACCATGATAGAAGACAGTCTTATAAGAGTTGTAATGCTTATGATGCTTTTGACTCTCATGCCATGTTTGCTTCTAGTTCTTCCTATATGCATGGTAAAGATATGTCTAGGAGATATTTTGTTCATATGCCTAGGAGAAATGTTGTTAATGTCCCTAGGAAAGTTAATGAACCTTCTACAATATATCATGCTTTAAATGCTTCCTTTGCTATTTGTAGAAAGGATAGGAAGATAGTTGCTAGAAAATTAGGGGCAAAATGCAAGGGAGACAAAACCTGCATTTGGGTCCCTAAGACAATTGTGACTAACCTTGTAGGACCCAACAAGAGTTGGGTACCTAAGACCCAAGCCTAAATTTGCCTTGCAGGTTTATGCATCCGGGGGTTCAAGCTGGATTATCGACAACGGATGCACAAACCATATGACGGGGGAGAAGAAGATGTTCACCTCCTACGTCAAAAACAAGGATTCCCAAGATTCAATAATATTCGGTGATGGGAATCAAGGCAAGGTAAAAGGGTTAGGTAAAATTGCTATTTCATTCCGAGCACTCTATATCTAATGTGTTTTAGTTGAGTCTCTTGGATATAATTTGTTATCTGTTAGTCAATTATGCAATATGGGATATAATTGTCTATTCACAAATGTAGATGTGTCTGTCGTTAGAAGAAGTGATGGTTCACTAGCTTTTAAGGGTGTATTAGACGGCAAACTTTACTTAGTTGATTTTGCAAAAGAGGAGGCCGGTCTAGATGCATGCTTAATTGCTAAGACTAGCATGGGCTGGCTGTGGCATCGCCGCTTAGCACATGTGGGGATGAAGAACCTTCACAAGCTTCTAAAGGGAGAACACGTGATAGGTTTAACTAATGTGCAATTCGAAAAAGATAGACCTTGTGCAGCTTGTCAAGCAGGCAAACAGGTGGGAAGCTCTCATCACACCAAAAATGTGATGACCACATCAAGACCTTTGGAGATGCTTCACATGGACCTCTTCGGACCTGTCGCCTATCTAAGTATAGGAGGAAGTAAGTATGGTCTTGTTATAGTTGATGACTTTTCCCGCTTCACTTGGGTATTCTTTTTGCAGGATAAATCTGAAACCCAAGGGACCCTCAAGCGCTTCCTAAGGAGAGCTCAAAACGAGTTTGAGCTCAAGGTGAAAAAGATAAGGAGCGACAATGGGTCCGAGTTCAAGAACCTTCAAGTGGAGGAGTACCTTGAGGAGGAAGGAATCAAGCACGAGTTCTCCGCTCCCTACACACCACAACAAAATGGTGTGGTAGAGAGGAAGAACAAGACACTTATAGACATGGCGAGGACGATGCTTGGAGAGTTCAAGACCCCCGAGCGCTTTTGGTCGGAAGCCGTAAACACGGCTTGCCACGCCATCAACAGGGTCTACCTTCATCGCCTCCTCAAGAAGACGTCATATGAGCTACTAACCGGTAACAAACCCAATGTTTCGTATTTTCGAGTTTTTGGGAGTAAATGCTACATTCTAGTGAAGAAGGGTAGGAATTCTAAATTTGCTCCCAAAGCCGTAGAAGGGTTTTTGTTAGGTTATGACTCAAATACAAAGGCGTATAGAGTCTTCAACAAATCATCGGGTTTGGTTGAAGTCTCTAGCGACGTTGTATTTGATGAGACTAATGGCTCTCCAAGAGAGCAAGTTGTTGATTTTGATGATGTAGATGAAGAAGAAGTTCCAACGACCGCAATACGCACCATGGCGATTGGAGATGTGCGGCCACAGGAACAAGATGAGCAAGATCAACCTTCTTCCTCAACAATGGTGCAACCCCCAACTCAAGATGATGAACAGGAGGCGTGTGATCAAGGGGGAGCACAAGATGATCATGTAATGGAGGAAAAAGCACAACCGACACCTCCAACCCAAGTTCGAGCAATGATTCAAAGGGATCATCCCGTCGACCAAATTTTGGGTGATATTAGCAAGGGAGTAACTACTCGATCTCGATTAGTTAATTTCTGTGAGCATTACTCCTTTGTCTCTTCTATTGAGCCTTTCAGGGTAGAAGAGGCCTTGCTAGATCCGGACTGGGTGTTGGCCATGCAGGAGGAGCTCAACAACTTCAAAAGAAATGAAGTTTGGACACTGGTGCCTCGTCCTAAGCAAAATGTTGTGGGAACCAAGTGGGTGTTCCGCAACAAACAAGACGAGCACGGGGTGGTGACAAGGAACAAGGCACGACTTGTGGCAAAAGGTTATGCCCAAGTCGCAGGTTTGGACTTTGAGGAGACTTTTGCTCCTGTGGCTAGGCTAGAGTCCATTCGTATCTTGCTAGCATATGCCGCTCACCATTCCTTCAGGTTGTTCCAAATGGATGTGAAGAGCGCTTTCCTCAATGGGCCAATCAAGGAGGAGGTGTACGTGGAGCAACCCCCTGGCTTCGAGGATGAATGGTACCCCGACCACGTGTGTAAGCTCTCTAAGGCGCTCTATGGACTTAAGCAAGCCCCAAGAGCATGGTATGAATGCCTTAGAGACTTTTTAATTGCTAATGCTTTCAAGGTTGGGAAAGCCGATCCAACTCTTTTTACTAAGACTTGTGATGGTGATCTTTTTGTGTGCCAAATTTATGTTGATGACATAATATTTGGTTCTACTAACCAAAAGTCTTGTGAAGAGTTTAGCAGGGTGATGACTCAGAAATTCGAGATGTCGATGATGGGCGAGTTAAGCTACTTCCTTGGGTTCCAAGTGAGGCAACTCAAGGATGGAACCTTCATCTCCCAAACGAAGTATACACAAGATTTGATCAAGAGGTTTGGGATGAAGGACGCCAAGCCCGCAAAGACTCCGATGGGAACCGACGAACACACCGACCTCAACAAAGGAGGTAAGTCTGTTGATCAAAAAGCCTCCCGGTCTATAATAGGGTCTTTACTTTATTTATGTGCTAGTAGACCGGATATTATGCTTAGCGTATGCATGTGTGCTAGATTTCAATCCGATCCTAAGGAGTGTCACTTAGTGGCTGTGAAGCGAATTCTTAGATATTTAGTCGCTACGCCTTGTTTCGGGATCTGGTATCTGATAGTCGCCTAGAGAGGGGGTGAATAGGGCGAAACTGAAATTTACAAATATAAATACAACTACAAGCCGGGTTAGCGTTAGAAATAAAAACGAGTTCGCGAGAGAGGGTGCAAAACAAATCTCAAGCAAACAAGGAGTGTGACACAAGGATTTGTTTTACCGAGGTTCGGTTCTCGCAAACCTACTCCCCGTTGAGGTGGTCACAAAGACAGGGTCTCTTTCAACCCTTTCCCTCTCTCAAACGGTCCCTCCGACCGAGTGAGCTTCTCTTCTCAAATCAAAACCGGGAACAAAACTTCCCCGCAAGGGCCACCACACAATTGGTGCCTCTTGCCTTGATTACAATAGAGTTTTGATCACAAGAACAAGTGAGAAAGAAAAGAAGCAATCCAAGCGCAAGAGCTCAAAAGAACACGGCAAATCTCTCTCGCTAATTACTAAAGCCTTGTGTGGAATTGGAGAGGATTTGATCTCTTTGGTGTGTCTAGAATTGAATGCCTAGCTCTTGTAAGTGGTTGAGAAGTGGAAAACTTGGATACTATGAATGGTGGGTGGTTGGGGGTATTTATAGCCCCAACCACCAAACTAGTCGTTTGGTGGGGCTGTCTGTCGCATGGTGCACCGGACAGTCCGGTGCACACCGGACATGTCCGGTGCGCCAGCCACGTCACCAAAGCCGTTGGGTTCTGACCGTTGGAGCTCTGTCTTCTGGGCCCGCCTGGATGTCCGGTGGCGCACCGGACATGTACTGTAGAGTGTCCGGTGCGCCAGCATGGGCGAGCCTGATTTCTGCGCGCGCTGGCGCGCATTTAATGCACTTGCAGGTAGCCGTTGGCGCCGAAGTAGCCGTTGCCCCGCAGTTACACCGGACAGTCCGGTGTACACCGGACATGTCCGGTGAATTATAGCGGAGCAGCCGTTGCGAATTCTCGAGGCTGCCAAGTTCCAGAGCCGCGTCCTCTTGGAGCACCGGACACTGTCCGGTGTACACCGGACAGTCCGGTGAATTATAGCGCGCCGGCTCTGAAAATTCCCGAGGCTGAGGAGTTCAGCGCGAAGTCCCCTGGTGCACCGGACACTGTCCGGTGACACACCGGACAGTCCGGTGCGCCAGACCAGGGAGCCTTTCGGGATGCCTTTAGCTCTCTACTTTGAACCCAACATTGGTCTTTTTAATTGGCTTGTTGTGAACCTTTGGCACCTGTATAACTTATACACTAGAGCAAACTAGTTAGTCCAATTATTTGTGTTGGGCAATTCAACCACCAAAATTATTTAGGAACTAGGTGTAAGCCTAATTCCTTTTCAATCTCCCCCTTTTTGGTGATTGATGCCAACACAAACCAAAGCAAATATAGAGGTGCTTAATTGAACTAGTTTGCATAAAGTAAGTGCAAAGGTTGCTTGGAATTGAGCCAATATAAATACTTACAAGATATGCATGGATTGTTTCTTCATTTTTAACATTTTGGACCATGTTTGCACCACATGTTTTGTTTTTGCAAATTCTTTTGTAAATCCTTTTCAAGGTTCTTTTGCAAATAGTCAAAGGTAAATGAATAAGATTTTGCAAAGCATTTTCAAGATTTGAAATTTTCTCCCCCTGTTTCAAATGTTTTTCCTTTGGCTAAACAAAACTCCCCCTTAATGAAATCCTCCTCTTAGTGTTCAAGAGGGTTTTAAGATATCAATTTTGAAAATACTATTTTCTCCCCCTTTTGAACACAATGAGATACCAATTTGAAAATCATTAGTTTTAAAATTAGGTGGTGGTGCGGTCCTTTTGCTTTGGGCTCTTACTCTCTCCCCCTTTGGCATGAATCGCCAAAAACGGAATCATTAGAGCCCTTGAATTACATTCTTCCCCTTTGGTCATAAATAAATGAGTGAAGATTGTACCAAAGATGAAGTCCTTTTACTTTGAACTCTCCCCAAAAAGATGGAGAGATGCGCGGAGCGACGGCGAAGGATGAGTTTCGGAGTGGAAGCCTTTGTCTTCGCCGAAGACTCCAATTCCCTTTCAATACACCTATGACTTGGTTTGAAATAGACTTGAAAAACACATTAGTCATAGCATATGAAAGAGACATGATCAAAGGTATACAAATGAGCTATGTGTGCAACTTAGCAAAAGAAATTGCGCGAATCAAGAATATTGAGCTCATGCCTAAGTTTGTTAAAAGTTTGTTCATCAAGAGGCTTGGTAAAGATATCGGCTAATTGATCTTTAGTGTTAATGTAAGAAATCTCGATATCTCCCTTTTGTTGGTGATCCCTAAGAAAATGATACCGAATGGCTATGTGTTTAGTGCGGCTATGCTCGACGGGATTATCCGCCATCTTGATGGCACTCTCATTATCACATAGCAAAGGGACTTTGGTTAATTTGTAACCGTAGTCCCGCAGGGTTTGCCTCATCCAAAGCAATTGCGCGCAACAATGGCCTGCGGTAATGTACTCGGCTTCGGCGGTAGAAAGAGCAACCGAATTTTGCTTCTTTGAAGCCCAAGACACCAAGGATCTTCCCAAGAACTGGCAAGTCCCCAATGTGCTCTTCCTATTGATTTTACACCCCGCCCAATCGGCATCTGAATAACCAATCAAATCAAATGTGGATCCCCTAGGATACCAAAGCCCAAACTTAGGAGTATAAGCCAAATATCTCAAGATTCGTTTTACGGCCGTAAGGTGAGCTTCCTTAGGGTCGGCTTGGAATCTTGCACACATGCATACGGAAAGCATAATATCCGGTCGAGATGCACATAAATAGAGTAAAGAACCTATCATCGACCGGTATATCTTTTGATCCACGGACATACCTCCCGTGTCGAGGTCGAGATGCCCATTAGTTCCCATGGGTGTCTTGATGGGCTTGGCATCCTTCATCCCAAACTTGTTTAGAATGTCTTGAGTATACTTCGTTTGGCTAATGAAGGTGCCCTCTTGGAGTTGCTTCACTTGAAATCCCAAGAAGTACTTCAACTCCCCCATCATAGACATCTCGAACTTTTGTGTCATGATCCTACTAAATTCTTCACATTTAGACTCGTTAGTAGACCCAAATATAATATCATCAACATAAATTTGGCATACAAACAGGTCATTTTCAAGAGTTTTAGTGAATAAAGTAGGATCAGCCTTTCCAACTTTGAAGCCATTAGCGATAAAGAAAATCTCTAAGGCATTCATACCAAGCTCTTGGGGCTTGCTTGAGCCCATAAAGCGCCTTGGAGAGTTTATAGACATGGTGAGGATACTCACTATCTTCAAAGCCGGGAGGTTGCTCAACATAGACCTCTTCCTTGATTGGTCCATTGAGGAAGGCACTTTTCACGTCCATTTGATAAAGCTTAAAGCCATGGTAAGTAGCATAGGCCAATAATATACGAATTGACTCAAGCCTAGCTACGGGTGCATAGGTTTCACTGAAATCCAAACCTTCGACTTGGGAGTATCCCTTGGCCACAAGTCGAGCTTTGTTCCTTGTCACCACACCATGCTCATCTTGCTTGTTGCGGAAGACCCATTTGGTTCCTACAACATTTTGATTAGGACGTGGAACTAAATGCCATACCTCATTCCTAGTGAAGTTGTTGAGCTCCTCTTGCATCGCCACCACCCAATCCAAATCTTGGAGTGCTTCCTCTACCCTGTGTGGCTCAATAGAGGAAACAAAAGAGTAATGCTCACAAAAATGTGCAACACGAGATCTAGTAGTTACCACCTTATGAATGTCGCCGAGGATGGTGTCGACGGGGTGATCTCGTTAGATTGCTTGGTGGACTCTTGGGTGTGGCGGTCTTTGTTCTTCATCCTCCTTGTCTTGATCATTTGCATCTCCCCCTTGATCATTGCCGTCATCTTGAGGTGGCTCATTTGCTTGATCTTCTACTTCATCAACTTGAGCGTCATCCTCATTTTGAGTCGATGGAGATGCTTGCGTGGAGGAGGATGGTTGATCTTGTACATTTGGAGGCCCTTCGGATTCCTTAGGACACACATCCCTAATGGACATGTTCCTTAGCGCGATGCACGGAGCCTCTTCAATACCTATCTCATCAAGATCAACTTGCTCTACTTGAGAGCCGTTAGTCTCATCAAACACAACGTCACAAGAAACTTCAACTTGTCCAGTGGACTTGTTAAAGACTCTATATGCCCTTGTGTTTGAATCATATCCTAGTAAAAAGCCTTCTACAGTCTTAGGAGCAAATTTAGATTTTCTACCTCTTTTAACAAGAATAAAACATTTGCTACCAAAGACTCTAAAATATGAAATATTGGGCTTTTTACTGGTTAGGAGTTCATAAGATGTCTTCTTGAGGATTCGGTGTAGATATAACCGGTTGATGGCGTAGCAGGCGGTGTTGATCGCCTCGGCCCAAAACCGATCCGAAGTCTTGTACTCATCAAGCATGGTCCTTGCCATGTCCAATAGAGTTCGATTCTTCCTCTCCACTACACCGTTTTGTTGTGGCGTGTAGGGAGAAGAGAACTCATGCTTGATGCCTTCTTCCTCAAGGAAGCCTTCGATTTGAGAGTTCTTGAACTTCGTCCCGTTGTCGCTTCTAATTTTCTTGATCCTTAAGCCGAACTCGTTTTGAGCTCGTCTCAAGAATCCCTTTAAGGTTTCTTGGGTTTGAGATTTTTCCTGCAAAAAGAACACCCAAGTGAAGCGAGAATAATCATCCACTATTACAAGACAATACTTACTCCCGTCGATGCTTATGTAAGCAATCGGGCCGAATAGATCCATGTGGAGTAGCTCAAGCGGCCTGTCGGTCGTCATGATGTTCTTGTGTGGATGATGGGCTCCAACTTGCTTTCCTGCCTGGCATGCGCTACAAACCCTGTCTTTTTCAAAATGAACATTGGTTAATCCTAAAATGTGCTCTCCCTTTAGAAGCTTATGAAGATTCTTCATCCCAACATGTGCTAGTCGGCGATGCCAGAGCCAGCCCATGTTAGTCTTAGCAATCAAGCATGTGTCGAGTTCAGCTTTATCAAAATCTACCAAGTATAGCTGACCCTCTAGCACACCCTTAAATGCTATTGAATCATCACTTCTTCTAAAGACAGTGACACCTACGTCAGTAAAGAGACAGTTGTAGCCCATTTTGCATAATTGAGATACGGAAAGCAAATTGTAATCTAATGAATCTACAAGAAAAACATTGGAAATAGAATGGTCAGGAGATATAGCAATTCTACCCAAACCTTTGACCAAACCTTGGTTTCCATCCCCGAATGTAATAGCTCGTTGGGGATCCTGATTTTTCTCGTAGGAGAACATCTTTTTCTCCCCTGTCATGTGGTTTGTGCACCCGCTATCGATGATCCAACTTGAGCCCCCGGATGCATAAACCTACAAAACAAGTTTAGTTCTTGACTTTAGGTACCCAAACGGTTTTGGGTCCTTTGGCATTAGAAACAAGAACTTTGGGAACCCAAACACAAGTTTTGGAGCTCTTGTGTTTGCCCCCAACATACTTGGCAACGACCTTGCCGGATTTGTTAGTCAAAACATATGATGCATCAAAAGTTTTAAAAGAAATATCATGCTCATTTGATGCACTAGGAGTTTTCTTCTTAGGCAACTTAACATGGGTTGGTTGCCTAGAGCTAGATGTCTCACCCTTATACATGAAAGCATGGTTAGGGCCAGAGTGAGACTTCCTAGAGTGAATCCTCCTAATTTTGCTCTCGGGATAACCGGCAGGGTACAAAATGTAACCCTCGTTATCCTGAGGCATGGGAGCCTTGCCCTTTACAAAATTAGACAATCTTTTAGGAGGGGCATTAAGTTTGACATTGTCTCCCCTTTGGAAGCCGATGCCATCCTTGATGCCAGGGCGTCTTCCATTATAAAGCATACTACGAACAAATTTAAATTTTTCATTCTCTAAGTTATGCTCGGCAATTTTAGCATCTAATTTTGCTATATGATCATTTTGCTGTTTAATTAAAGACATGTGATCATGAATAGCATTAATATCAACATCTCTACATCTAGTACAAATAGATACATGCTCAACGATAGATGTAGAGGGCTTGCAAAATTTTAATTCTACAACCTTAGCATGTAACATATCATTCTTAGTTCTAAGGTCTGAAATAGTAGCATTGCAAACATCAAAATCTTTAGCCTTAGCAAGTAATTTTTCATTTTCATTTCTAAGGCTAGCAAGTGAAATGTTCAATTCTTCAATCCTAGCAAGTAAATCATCATTATCATTTCTAGAATTGGAAGTTGAAACATTACAAACATGAGAATCAACCTTAGCTAACAAATTAGCATTTTCATTTCTAAGGTTGGCAATAGTGTCATGGCATGTGCTTAGCTCACTAGATAGTTTTTGACATTTTTCTATTTCTAGAGCATAAGCATTTTTAACCTTAACATGTTTCTTATTTTCCTTAATTAGGAAGTCCTCTTGGGAATCCAAAAGGTCATCCTTTTCATGAATAGCACTAATTAATTCATTTATTTTTTCCTTTTGTTCCATGTTAAGATTGGCAAAGAGGGTACGCAAGTTATCCTCCTCATCACTAGCATTATCATCACTAGAAGACTCATATTTAGTGGATGATTTGGATTTAACCTTCTTCCTCTTGCTGTCCTTTGCCATGAGGCACTTGTGGCCGACGTTGGGGAAGAGGAGTCCCTTGGTGACGGCGATGTTGGCGGCGTCCTCGTCGTCGGAGGAGTCGGTGGAGCTCTCGTCGGAGTCCCACTCGCGGCACACGTGGGCATCGCCGCCCCTCTTCTTGTGGTACCTCTTCTTCTCTCTCCTCTTGCCCTTCTTGTCGTTATCCCTGTCACTGTCACTCGATAATGGACATTTAGCAATAAAGTGACCGGGCTTACCACACTTGTAGCAAACCTTCTTGGAACGGGATTTGTAATCCTTCCCCTTCCGTTGCTTGAGGATTTGGCGAAAGCTTTTGATGATTAAAGCCATCTCCTCGTTGTCGAGCTTTGAAGCGTCGATTGGTTGTCTACTTGGTGTAGACTCCTCCTTCTTCTCCTCCGTCGCCTTGAATGCCACCGGTTGTGCTTCGGATGTGGAGGGATCATCAAGCTCGTTGATCTTCTTTGAGCCCTTGATCATACATTCAAAGCTCACAAAATTCCCGATAACTTCCTCGGGAGTCATTAGTGTGTATCTAGGATTACCACGAATTAATTGAACTTGAGTGGGGTTAAGGAAGATGAGTGATCTAAGAATAACCTTAACCACCTCGTGGTCATCCCATTTCTTGCTCCCGAGGTTGCGCACTTGGTTCACCAAGGTTTTGAGCCGGTTGTACATATCTTGTGGCTCCTCCCCTTGGCGAAGACGGAAGCGACCGAGCTCCCCCTCGATCGTTTCCCGCTTGGTGATCTTGGTGAGTTCATCACCCTCGTGCGCGGTCTTGAGTAGATCCCAAATCTCCTTCGCATTCTTCAACCCTTGCACCTTGTTATATTCCTCTCTACTTAGAGAGGCGAGGAGTATGGTTGTGGCTTGGGAGTTGAAGTGCTCGATTTGGGCTACTTCATCCTCATCATAGTTTTCATCCCCTACGGATGGTACCTGTGCACCAAACTCAACAACATCCCATATACTTTTGTGGAGCGAGGTTAGATGAAATCGCATTAAATCACTCCACCTAGCGTAATCTTCACCATCAAAAGTTGGTGGTTTGCCTAATGGGACGGAAAGTAAAGGTGTATGTTTAGAAATGCGAGGGTAGCGTAGGGGAATCTTACTATACTTCTTACGCTCTTGGCGCTTAGAAGTGACGGACGCCGCGTCGGAGCCGGAGGTGGATGCCGATGAAGAATCAGTCTCGTAGTAGACCACCTTCCTCATCCTCTTTTTCTTTTCCCCACTCCGATGCGGCTTGTGGGAAGAGGATTTCTCCTTCTTCTCTTTGTGGTGTGAAGAAGATCTCTTCTCCTTCCCTTTGGAGGAGTCCTTCTTCTTCTCCTTCCTCTTGGTGCGGGACTCTTCCGATGAAGTGCTCCCGTGGCTTGTAGTGGGCTTTTCGCCGGTCTCCATCTCCTTCTTGGCGTGATCTCCCGACATCACTTCGAGCGGTTAGGCTCTAATGAAGCACCGGGCTCTGATACCAATTGATAGTCGCCTAGAGAGGGGTGAATAGGGCGAAACTGAAATTTACAAATATAAATACAACTACAAGCCGGGTTAGCGTTAGAAATAAAAACGAGTTTGCGAGAGAGGGTGCAAAACAAATCTCAAGCAAATAAGGAGTGTGACACAAGGATTTGTTTTACCGAGGTTCGGTTCTCGCAAACCTACTCCCCGTTGAGGTGGTCACAAAGACCGGGTCTCTTTCAACCCTTTCCCTCTCTCAAACGGTCCCTCCGACCGAGTGAGCTTCTCTTCTCAAATCAAAACCGGGAACAAAACTTCCCCGCAAGGGCCACCACACAATTGGTGCCTCTTGCCTTGATTACAATGGAGTTTTGATCACAAGAACAAGTGAGAAAGAAAAGAAGCAATCCAAGCGCAAGAGCTCAAAAGAACACGACAAATCTCTCTCGCTAATTACTAAAGCCTTGTGTGGAATTGGAGAGGATTTGATCTCTTTGGTGTGTCTAGAATTGAATGCCTAGCTCTTGTAAGTGGTTGAGAAGTGGAAAACTTGGATACTATGAATGGTGGGTGGTTGGGGGATATTTATAGCCCCAACCACCAAACTAGTCGTTTGGTGGGGCTGTCTGTCGCATGGTGCACCGGACAGTCCGGTGCACACCGGACATGTCCGGTGCGCCAGCCACGTCACCAAAGCCGTTGGGTTCTGACCGTTGGAGCTCTGTCTTCTGGGCCCGCCTGGATGTCCGGTGGCGCACCGGACATGTACTGTAGAGTGTCCGGTGCGCCAGCATGGGCGAGCCTGATTTCTGCGCGCGCTGGCGCGCATTTAATGCACTTGCAGGTAGCCGTTGGCGCCGAAGTAGCTGTTGCCCTGCAATTACACCGGACAGTCCGGTGTACACCGGACATGTCCGGTGAATTATAGCGGAGCAGCCGTTGCGAATTCCCGAGGCTGCCAAGTTCCAGAGCCGCGTCCTCTTGGAGCACCGGACACTGTCCGGTGTACACCGGACAGTCTGGTGAATTATAGCGCGTCGGCTCTGAAAATTCCCGAGGCTGAGAAGTTCAGCGCGAAGTCCCCTGGTGCACCGGACAGTCCGGTGCGCCAGACCAGGGAGCCTTTCGGGATGTCTTTAGCTCTCTACTTTGAACCCAACATTGGTCTTTTTAATTGGCTTGTTGTGAACCTTTGGCACCTGTATAACTTATACACTAGAGCAAACTAGTTAGTCCAATTATTTGTGTTGGGCAATTCAACCACCAAAATTATTTAGGAACTAGGTGTAAGCCTAATTCCCTTTCAGTATCCAAAGGGGTCTACCTTTGACTTGATTGGATATTCAGACTCCGACTATGCTGGGTGTAAGGTCGATAGGAAGAGTACATCGGGGACGTGCCAATTCTTAGGAAGGTCCCTGGTGTCATGGAATTCTAAGAAACAAACCTCCGTTGCCCTATCCACCGCTGAGGCCGAGTACGTTGCCGCAGGACAGTGTTGTGTGCAACTACTTTGGATGAGGCAAACCCTCAGGGACTTTGGCTACAATCTGAGCAAAGTCTCACTCCTATGTGATAACTAGGTGAGTGCCCGTGCGTTGCAACGGGAACATATAATATTACAATAACTTATATATAAATGTGTTATATTGTTATGAGAAAAGATTTTATAATTTATTGGTGATCTTGGTCATACATAAATTTTATTATTTTAATCTACTTGTTTCACCACTACATTGCGACCATTAATATCATACAGATTTCTATATATGAGGTGTCTATGCATTTGCGATGGCTCACAAATTATTAATAAAATGTTAGTGAACAACAATTATATGAAAATGAACAATACATATTGTCATCGACCTCAATATATCACTATTTTTTTGCCACCAAACAATACATATCTAAACTGGAACAAATCAAATTATACTATAATGTGTATATCACAAATACAAAGACTAAGAAGTGAACTTCTTTGTACACAATATTCTTTGTATGTTAAATTTGAGATGCATTCATTTCTCTTGCTGTAAGTACCTTTACCTCTCGCAATTGCTCGTGACAAGGAAACATATAATCGTATTAAAGTTAAAACTGGTACTTTAATATAGTAGAAAAGAGATGTGATCTTTAATCTCTTACTACTACAGCACTCGTACGCTGCGATGACACACAATCATATTTGATATTTATAAAAAAATAAATTTAGTATCGAAGTGAACATGATTCACATATCAGATAATAAATTGGTGAGAACAAATATTACATTTTATCTCAGCCAAAAGACCAAAATAAAGTTATGAGTTGAAAATAAGTCTGACCTCTTTTTTATAGCTTGCTCGGTCGCTCGTCATCATTCAGCGAGCGATGTGGTACCATGTGATAGCAGGTGGACGGATGCAGGTGGACTGGTGGAGTGGAGAAGACGGGAATTTTTTCCCCGAGTGGAGGGCGGATCTGGCTGGCGTCGAGAGAGGAGGGATCCGCGCCGTTGGTAGGATGAGTGGACGGATGGGATGGCTCAAGACTTTCGTCTCTGAGAGTCGGTGCGTGGCCGTGGACTCTTGGGTTTGACTGGTCGTTGGGGCACAAATAACTGTCATGTGGGGTCACAGTGTGTGATGGGGCCGTAGTCTTGGTGTCAAGGCCTCATGGCAGTACAGTTAATATGGAGTTGAAGAATGAAGTTGATGTATGGGGTATGATGTTGTTTGTGTGAAGTTTCCGATAGTGAGTATATTGGTAGTTTCTTGTTTTTTTCCTTTCTATATATGACATCTTTGTCATTTTAAATTTTCATGGATGACTGGTAAATATAACTGGTAAAATTTCATATGTGTTCATGTCCTTATCTAATTGTGTCAGCTCTCTTAATCATGCAAATTCTAAAATGATCATATCATATAACTTTGATTCCTTTCAAATAATTTAGTTTATGAAACAACTATGTTTGTAAATGGATATTGTTGGAGACCATTTTTTATGACCTCCGTTCTCTCTCTGCAGTTGTTGCTAATTAGTCATGTCTCCTTTCCTTTCTTATAGGTGCAACCATTGTTGTCTCTGGTGATGGCCGCTATTTCTCAAAAGATGCTGTTCAGGTGATTTAGAATAGTACCATCTCCCTTATATATTTTCTAACCCCATTTTATAATTTTTATACTGCTTTGATAGTAGCTATTGTAGACTTAAATTCCGATGCAGATGTAACATTGTTGTCTTCTCCCTGAGGTTGAGTTTTTTAATAGACTTGGTGTTCATGAGCTACATAGAATCCCATTGATTTTGCTTGTTACAGATCATAACAAAAATGGCTGCTGCCAATGGAGTAAGACGTGTTTGGGTTGGACAAAACAGTCTCATGTCTACTCCTGTTGTATCTGCTGTCATCCGTGAAAGAATTGGTGCAGATGTAAGTTTGATTTCTTAATGAAGGACAGTCTTTAGCAGTATGAATATTTACTTGTTATTCCTTTATAATGTCTAATGAATAACCTGACTGTTGGTTTATAAACACATGAACAAAAGGGATCAAAGGCTACTGGTGCCTTCATCTTGACAGCGAGCCATAACCCAGGTGGTCCTAAGGAGGTACCAAGTTTACTGCTAGTATCTTTGTTGCAAATCAAGTGCCACACATGCTCTATGTTATTGAATACGCCTCACTGAACTTTCCAGGACTTCGGTATCAAATACAATATGGGAAATGGTGGACCTGCCCCTGAATCCGTTACCGACAAGATTTTCTCTAATACAACGACAATCTCTGAATACCTCATCTCTGAAGACCTTCCAGATGTATGATTCAGTGCCAACCTGCCAAGTATTTTCTCTGTTTCTTTGACAGGTTAGTGGAATATTCATTTTCTCCCACTTTACTACTGCAGGTTGATATTTCTGTTGTCGGTGTCACCAGTTTCAGTGAACCCGAAGGCCCCTTTGATGTGGATGTCTTTGACTCTAGTGTAAATTACATAAAGTTAATGAAGTGAGTAGCTTGTTCTTTCCTGTTTCGTTTCATTGAAGTGAGGATTCCATGCTTTATATCATTACTTGTTACTTGGATCATGTTATGTAGCAAGGGAACTTAATGATTTAATTACCACCATCAATTTCAGGACAATTTTTGACTTCGAAGCAATAAAAAAGCTGCTGACCTCCCCAAAGTTTACATTCTGGTATTCATCTATGACTGCAACCATGTTAACATTACCGTAATAGTATTATTGTAACACATCCAAAATCTTTCTTTGCACTTACAGTTATGATGTGCTCCATGGTGTTGCTGGAGCTTATGCCAAACACATCTTTGTGGAAGAGCTTGGTGCTGATGAAAGCTCACTGTTGAATTGTGTCCCAAAAGTAATGAGTTCTTCTATTGTCACAAGTTTCTACTTAAAATATGGCTTGGGAATTCATCACTTTTGTTTTTGCAGGAGGACTTTGGAGGTGGTCATCCGGATCCTAACCTCACCTATGCAAAAGAGTTGGTTGAACGGATGGGTCTTGGAAAGTCATCCTCAAATGTTGAACCTCCTGAATTTGGTGCTGCAGCTGATGGAGATGCTGACCGCAACATGATTCTGGGTAAAAGGTATGATCTGTACAAGTATCTTATTATGTAGAAAATTTGTTTTGGATTCTAGATAAGCTCAAGGAATTCATGATGCTTCCCCTTTGCCTTGTTATAGATTCTTTGTGACACCATCAGACTCTGTTGCCATTATCGCGGCCAATGCTGTTCAATCAATTCCTTACTTTGCTTCTGGCCTGAAGGGAGTTGCCAGGTAAAAAGCTCTCCTCCATATTGTGCTGCTAATATAACATCTAGATATATTTTTATTGTAAGAACTCTCAGTGTAGGCACCAAGCGGTAAGCACCACTGCAGTCTGCAATAAAAATGCATGTTTCCCTCTACATTGGTTCTGCATCTGTTTAAGTTCGGCAGCGTTCTGCTCAATAAATCTGCTTAACATATCAGCAATAATACCATCTGGAACACAGTTTCTGCTAATGCCAACCTTTTGATCCCCACTTGTATGCAGCTATCTGACCTTAGATGCATTTAAAAATTCTCTATGCACTGATAGGCTACTTACGACAATCCAATGTTGTAAATGCAGGAGCATGCCAACATCAGCTGCCCTTGATGTTGTTGCAAAGAATTTGAATCTCAAGTTCTTTGAGGTAAAGTGTTAAAACTTTGGTTTGCAAGATTTTGAATGCCAGATAAATCTAACATAAAAAACATGTTTCAGGTGCCTACTGGGTGGAATTTTTTTGGGAATTTGATGGATGCTGGAATGTGCTCAATCTGTGGTGAAGAAAGCTTTGGCACTGGTAATATTTGGCTTCTGGCTATCATTTCTATACATGCCAATCACATAGTAAACATGTCACCACCTCTTGTATTGTCATGTTAGATGGGTAAATTGTGTTATCATGTGGTATATGAATGGGGCAAATCACTTCTTGTGTTCTGACAGTGAGCTCTCTCGCCCTTTTATTGAGTTGGTGGTCATGAATCCAACCCATAGTAAAATCAAGGACTTGTTGGTATTTGGTATATACATTATTGAGATGTTTATATGTACTACTTTGGCTAGGGTCTGACCACATTCGTGAGAAAGATGGCATCTGGGCTGTGCTTGCATGGCTTTCTATTATTGCTTTCAAGAATAAGGACAACCTTGGAGGAGATAAGCTTGTCACTGTTGAAGATATTGTCCGTCAGCATTGGGCCACATATGGTCGCCATTATTACTCACGATATGACTATGAGGTACTTCCTTTTTTTCACATGTGCCTTGCATATATGTACCACATGTTTCAGATATATATCATTCTAAATACATTAGTTTGTTTGTGAAGAATGTCGATGCTGGGGCTGCTAAGGAGCTGATGGCAAACCTAGTAAGCATGCAGTCATCACTTTCTGATGTTAACAAGTAAGTGGAACTTTTTCAAATGTACATGAATCTCAAACCTGAACTTTTTAGAACCATGTCCAAGTACTCCCGTGTATATATCAACTTCAAAAAATTATGATAGTACTCCTGTGTATATATCAATTCAAGCAATCGCAAACTTGAACTTTTTAGAACCATGTCTAAAGTATCTCTTTGTCAGGTTGATCAAGGAGATCCGGTCTGATGTTTCTGAAGTAGTTGCAGCTGTCGAGTTTGAGTACAAGGATCATGTTGATGGCTCTGTGGCCAAGAACCAGGGCATCCGATACCTCTTCGGAGATGGTTCACGACTGGTATGTAGACCTGTATTGTTTCAGATATCCTCTATTTTATGTCTTGAACCAAAACAAAGGGTCTGGGGTGAAAACCTTGTTCCGTGGTCAACTGTACATCTTTTTTTTGCAATATTATCAGTCAGTACATGATAAGTCTGAGCCTTGGTCATGGATATATTTGAGATATCTGACTATATCATACTGGCCACAAGTTGTGCTGGTGAGCTAACATGGATTTTTGGCGTTCTAGGTGTTCCGTCTCTCCAGAACCGGTTCTGTTGGTGCCACCATCCGTGTCTACATCGAGCAATACGAGAAGGATTCCTCCAAGACCGGCAGGGATTCACAGGAGGCCCTTGCTCCACTGGTAGTTGGAATTCGTGAAACAGTATTAACATCATCATCTGAACAGTCCATTTCAGCACTTCCTTGTGACATACCATCAACAATAGCATTCCCCAGAGAATTTGAAGGCAAAGGTTCAACTGTAGGATTGGAGGAACTTGGTAATGCACCGCAAGATTCATTAGTATCACAAGACCTCTGCCTCGTATCCTCATCAGCACAAATATGGCCGGCTGTTGGCTTGCAAACAGTAGAAACGGTGGGCTGGCTGGAGGATTCAGATAACCCAACAGCATGGCTAGCAACATTACCTCGTGAACGCTGTGATTTTGCTTCCATCAACATTCAACAGTGTAGTATGACCATTTCCTGTTTCTACAACAGGACTGAGGGTGGCACTTGTGGATTCCATGCTTCACAAATTTGTCAACTTCAGGATTGAGGGCGAGGTTGCAGAGGCGGTGGCCGATGCGGTCGATGGACTTGGTCAGGAACGGGATGGGGGCCAGAGCTGCCGTAGGATGGGAGGGGTCGAGGTCGTAGGGCGCCCACCTCTGTAGCCAC
The DNA here is from genome assembly GCF_902167145.1 of Zea mays. Classification (NCBI taxonomy): domain Eukaryota; kingdom Viridiplantae; phylum Streptophyta; class Magnoliopsida; order Poales; family Poaceae; genus Zea; species Zea mays. Next base: position 104,140,145 of record NC_050101.1, read on the forward strand.
GAAACATCGGCCTTAGGGGTCGCGCGATTGCGCGTCGGTGCGTCGGGGGGCAGGCTCGGGAGAGCAGGCGCGATGCGCGCAGGGGGAAGCGGCGTCGAGTCCGGTAATCCGGTCTGTCCTCCTCTTGGCCCCATCCTCCTCGCCCTCACCGCCCCCGTCGGCTCGTCGTCTCCCTCCCACAGGAGGACGACATCGTCGAATCCGGCTGCCATGAACTGGCGATCGGGCCACGCCCAGCCGTGGTCGAGCAGGTCGCCAAGGCGTTCGGTGCCGTGTGTGTGGGGGGGGGGGGGGTAACGGCGTCGCCAAGGAGAGGAGGGGCGCCATGCCAGATCCGAGGTCGACGGCGTGGTCACCGGAGGGGTGGGGCGGCCGCGCCGACAGGGGATTCGGGCGTCGTGGCGGCCCCTGGACGGTGGCGACGCGTTGGATCTAGGGAGCGCGAGGTAGGAGATGAAAATGGGGCTAGAGGTTGCGCCCGCGTCGGCGTGGGGGCGAGCTAGGGGGCCGCGCCCGCGGCTGCAGAGGCACTGACGGTTGACGGAAGGAGACGCAGTCGTCTGGGAGGAAGAAGACCTGGGCGCCGACGAGGTTGAGCAGGGCGGCACTGGCGTTCTCCCGCGCCCGGCGACGCACGTTGGGCCACGGGGCGGCGCGTCCGGTGGGGAGGGCAGCTCCCTGGGCCGCAACCTCCAGCCCCGAGATAGCGGGCGGTTGGCGGCGGGCGAGGGTCGCGGCGTACGGGTCGCGGCAGGCGGTTGGCGGGGGTCGCGGCGGGAAGTTTAGGCGGGGGCAGTCTACAGTCCAGTCTTAATAGTTAGTACAGATGAGAGTGCTATCCGCATGGCGGATAATCCTGTTGAACACAGCCGCACAAAGCACATAGACATCCGGCATCACTTTTTGAGAGACCACCAACAAAAGGGAGATATCGAAGTGTTTCATGTTAGCTCCGAGAACCAGCTAGCCGATATCTTTACCAAGCCTTTAGATTAGCAGACCTTTTGCAAGTTGCGTAGTGAGCTAAATGTCTTAGATTCGCGGAACTTGGATTGATTTATAGCATACATGTGTTTATGCCTTTGATCATGTTCCTTATGCATTTTGTTGTTTATTTGTGGTGCTCAAATTGTACAAGCACTCCCCGGACCTTACAAGTCCATTTGCAAGTGATGCACAAATTTAGGGGGAGATGTGCTACAACTTGACCCTTTGAGACTAACTGTGTGCTTGAGTTTGCTTAATTTAGTCTCAAAGGAGGATTGAAAGGGAAAAGGTGAACTTGGACCATGCAAGACGTCCACTGCACTCCGATGAACGAGTAACTTCTTCTAAGTTCATCTTAGTACTCTTATTGCCTTTTACTCTTAGTTGAAGATTTTTGGTGAGGCAATGGGGTTAAAGGGCCAAAATTGATCCTGTTTTGGTGCTTGATGCCAAAGGGGGAGAAAATAAGGCCAAAGCAATAAATGGATCGGCTACCACTTGTGAATTTTGAAAATAATAGAGTTAGAGTTTTTGTTTGTCAAAATACTCTTAATTGCTCTTATTGTCGAAAGTTGGTCTCCTATGGGGAGAAGGTTTAATTATGGTAAAAAGGGGGAGTTTTTGAATCCTTGATCAATTTTTCGTGAAATATCTCTCTTTATGTTTCAACATGTGCGTTTGACTTAGAGATAGGAAATTGAGTTTGATTTGCAAAAACAAACCAAGTGGTGGCAAAGAATGATCCATATATGCCAAATTTGATTCAAAACAAATTTGAGTTCTTATTTGAATTGATTTTGTACTTGTTCTACTTGCTTTATGTTGTGTTGGCATTAATCACCAAAAAGGGGGAGATTGAAAGGGAAATGTGCCCTTGGGCCATTTCTAAGTGTTTTGGTGATTTAGTGTCCAACACAAGTGCCTAAGTGTCAAATGGTGGACAAAGTACAAATCAAGTATAAAGGTATGTTTCTCAGACTTAGTACATTGTTTTAGTGACTAATGTATTGTGTCTAAGTGCTGGAAACAGGAGAAATCGAATTGGAGAAGAGATGGCCTTGTTCAGCCAAAGCTAGCTCTATCTGGGTGCACCGGACAATGTCCGGTGTGCCAGGCTGGCTCAAGCGAACTTGCCGCTCTCGGAAATAAATTAACGGCGTACGGCTATAATTCACTGGACTGTCCGGTGAGCCAACGGTCGGCCGGGCCAACGGTCGGCTGCGCGATCCGCGCGAGACACGTGGCCGAGCCAACGGTCGGGAGGGGGCACCGGACTGTCCGGTGCGCCAATGGCTCCAAGGCTGCCAACGGTCGGCTTCGCCAAATAAGGAAGGAAATCCGCACCGGACAGTGTCCGGTGATGCACCGGACTGTCCGGTGCGCTAGGCGACAGAAGGCAAGAATTGCCTTCCCGAATTGCTCTCAACGGCTCCTAGCTGCCTTGGGGCTATAAAAGGGACCCCTAGGCGCATGGAGGGAAATACCAAGCATTCCTTGAGCACTCTTGATCACTCACACTCCATTCTTGCGCACTTGTTCGACATTCTAGTGATTTAAGCTCCGTTCTAGTGTGCTAGTCTTTTGAGCTTAAGTCTGGGTCTTGTGTGTGCGTATTTGTTGTGATCTTTGTGTCCTGTGTGAGTTGCTAATCCCTCTCTTACTCCGTGTTTCTTTGTGAACATCTTTGTAAGGGCGAGAGACTCCAAGTTGTGGAGATTCCTCGTGAACGGGATATAGAAAAGAAAAGCAAACACCGTGGTATTCAAGTGGGTCTTTGGACCGCTTGAGAGGGGTTGATTGCAACCCTCGTCCGTTGGGACGCCACAACGTGGAAGTAGGCAAGTGTTGTACTTGGCCGAACCACGGGATAAACCACTGTGTCTATCTGTGTTGATTCTCTTGTGGTTATTGTGTTTCGCTAAGACTCTTCTCTAGCCACTTGGCAATACTGTGCTAACGCTTAACCAAGTTTTTGTGGCATTAAGTTCAAGTTTTACAGGATCACCTATTCACCCCCCCCCCTCTAGGTGCTCTCAGTGACACCGGAGCAACGACTACTTCGCGTGCAACGGTCGACTGCAACGCATTAAATGCGTGCCTGCGCGCGCAGAGGAGCAGAGCACGCGCGGGTGGCACACCGGACAGCCTACAGGGCCTGTCCGGTGCACCACCGGACAGCCAGGCGGGCCCACAAGACAGAGCTCCAACGGTCGGAACCCAACGGCCTGGTGACGTGGCTCGCGCACCGGACAGTGTCCGGTGGCGCACCGGACTGTCCGGTGGCGCACCGGACTGTCCGGTGCGCCCGTCGGCAGCAGCCTCCACCAACGATCAAGTTTGGTGGTTGGGGCTATAAATACCCCAACCACCCCCACATTCAAGTCATCCAAGTTTTCCACCTTCCAACTACTTACAAGAGCTCTAGCATTCAATTCTAGACACAACCAAATAGATCAAATCCTCTCCCAACTCCACACAAAGCTCTAGTGATTAGAGAGAGAGATTTGTTGTGTTCTTTTGAGCTCTTGCGCTTGGATTGCTTCTTTCTCTCATTCTTTCTTGCGATCAACTCAATTGTAACCAAGGCAAGAGACACCAATTGTGTGGTGGTCCTTGCGGGGAAGTTTGTTCCCGTTTGATTGAGAAGAGAAGCTCACTCGGTCCGAGGGACCATTTGAGAGAGGGAAAGGGTTGAAAGAGACCCGGTCTTTGTGACCACCTCAACGGGGAGTAGGTTTGCGAGAACCGAACCTCGGTAAAACAAATCCTTGTGTCTCACTTCTTATTCGCTCACGATTTGTTTTGCGCCCTCTCTCTCGGATTCGTTTCTATTTCTAACACTAACTCGACTTGTAGTTGTGATTAAGTTTGTAAATTTCAGATTCACCCTATTCACCTCCTCTAGGTGACTTTCACTCCTCTCTTTTTTTGTCTCACATCCTCTCTTGTGGTTGAGATCGATCCTTCCTTTTAAAGCTCAAGAAAGGATCTCTTACAAGGAATAGAGCTCTTACAAGGAACACGTAAAAAGGTAAAAAAGAAAGGGTCTTTCGTTGATGAGATCTTGCAATGCGTCGATATTGTGAGTTGTACTTGCCATCGTACTTGTCGTTGCACTTTTAGATCAGAATACTCTCTGTTGCTTACGCGAGAACAGGGCTTCGTATCCCGAGGGTATCCGATCTTGACCGAAGGGCACCATGCAGTTGGTAGCATAGTGTCGTCTGCAAGTTTTCGGGATGGGTCGATGCTATGGAAGTTTCGTTCGTACCCTCTACTTTTGCCAACCCTTGTTCCTCGTAGCCCATTCGTCGGGTTTTCCTTTGTCTCTCGTACAAGGGTGGTGGTGCTACATTTGTCCTAGATTTAGAGGAGCATGGGGCTTGCTGGAGAAAAAGGGCAGGTCCTGCCTTTGTCATGTTGTGTAGAATGGGACAATAGTGGACACATGTATGGAGCGATGGTACGATCGTCTAGCCCCGAGAGGCCCTATCTAACCTGACCGATCCTCTCCTATCCATCTAGAGTAGGCATAATTGCATCACAGTAGCTCACCTGTAGGTACCTCTAAGCTTATGGCGACGACATCAACTCGACTGGCGTGATGAGAAAGGAGATGCTCATGTTCTGCTCCTCTAGCCCTAGTGTGCCCAGCATCTTTGTCGGCGACATCGCGTTTGGCTATGACGTCGACAACGGTGACCTCTCGTGTAATTCCACTGGCACGGTCTGCCTAGGCCGTGGGAGCATGTCCCTTATGGTGCAGCTTGATGGGTTTAGCGTTTGAGTAGGTAGCTAGATATTATAGAGTAACATGATAGCAACATGGATGTTTGGACCGTGCCTGACTTTGTAAGTGTCTTCATCGTGGGCGACAACATCACCCACGATGCCCTTCTCCTCGCACCGGCCATGGTCATGGCCGAGCATGGTCGCCCTAGGCTCCGTCGTTTAGATCCAAGGTGCCCTTCTCCTCGCACCGGCCATGACCGGTGAGGCCCACACACATGCGGGAATGTGCGATAGTATGGACGTGGAGCTGTGCACGAAACTACAACATTGGACAGGAAAATTTTTGGGCCAAAAAGGCTATGCATGGCACATCTCATCACTTTTTACATGAACTCACAAGCAGAAACAGCAACATGCTACAGTCGGCTATTCCAAACAATCAAAATCCATTGTTCCCCCTTGAGGCGACTCCACCAAAATGGGCGGGGGCGAGTACGACGCCAGCGAGGTCGCACGCTCCTCAAACGCGCGACCCATCGCGCACTGACATGAGAGGGGACTAGGACAAGCAAAGAGCACGAACCTGGCCTGCTCTGGAGCCGGTGCTCCTCCTGCGAGAAGCATCCGCCCATGGATCACGCATTTCCCTCCAATCGAGCCCTAGTCCCTCCTTCCCATCGCCCGCCGCCGGCCAGATCCACGCCCCCAACAACACCTTTGCTCACTCAAAACCGGAACCGCCCTACTCGCAAACTCCCGCCGCACCAGCAGGCCACCTCGACTGGCACAATTCCACCGGCGGCCGCCTGAACCGGCATACTCGGGGCCCGAATTCGCCGCAGGAGTTCCTGTTGCTCTCCACTCCACCCCGGGTGCGCGTCCTCTACCAACCTTGTCGCTCTCCCCCCGCGTGTTTTTACTCCACTACCATCACCTTCTTGGCCTTTATTTTCCGTGAGCGCGTTGGAACGGCGAAGCGAAAGCGAGCAGAAAAGGGCGAAGAGGCGGGCTCGTAGCTTTGCCAGAGGCCAGAGCCCAGCGAATGCGCGAAAGGAGCCTGCTTGGATTAAAATAAATCAAACATCTAGTAATAATTTAAATCAAACCTTCATTTTTTTATCTCTACTCGTGCGTATCTTGAGTTTTTGGCTCAATTTTTTATGTGCAATAGTCCGCATGATATCGTATATGTTACAGAAATAAATCAAACTATTTTGAGACGATCCTCAAGCATCTAGTAATAATTTAATAATGGAGATTAAAAAGGCTTATAGATAATCATGAATCTCTCTCAAAGATTTTTCTGTTTTTACAAACGACGGTAACCTCTCGCGGGTGACAAAACCGAGAATTCTATCACATGTTTCAACTACTGTTATAGAAAACTGTACAGAAAAAAAGAGTCGCTTAATGTTCTGAAAACTGGACTACAGCATAACAGCAAGCAAGATGGTCAGGATCCCAGTTTGTAAAAGTTGCTTCAGGAAACAGGAAGCCTTGTCACTGCCGTTGTTTTTGGAGCTTCTGCAGGTAGAATCATGCATATATCAAGGCCTGCCTCATTAGAAGTGCAACCCTACTTCTGATGCATATAATCCTTGTAGGCTGGCTGAATCATGCATACATGCATTCAGGTCATCCAACTCAGCCATCCATACACGAAAGAATAGTAGCAAAACCGGAGCAAATTATTTATTTATTTTTACTGAATCAATATTAACTAAAAGAGTAGCAGGAAGCTATATTAACTAAAATAGTAGAATATAATGTAATGGGCTAATACTAAAACGGAGGTACATTAATCCAGTATGGTTCTGTGTGCACGACCTTAGAATCTAGCTGGTCGTGAACCTGGACAGTCTCCATGGACTGCTCCTGGACATCATAGATGTATAGATCCCTGTCGCCAAGTAAGAAGTCTAAGAAGAAATAGAGGGTGCTGCCTTTGAGGTTATTGGTGCTTGCAGAGCACCAAGTTGCCATGTTGGTGCCGGTCAAGAGAAAAGCCCTGTCACCGATATCATCCACCCGGTGCCAGGCCACGGTTTCCTCGCCGCAGGAGTCCTCCATCTTGAAGATTCGAGCAGCACTGACGTTGGTGGGATCAAAACCGACATAGAAGACGCAGACGGCAAAAAGCTCGTCCATGGACTCTACCAAGTGGATGGAGCAGATGCCGTCAGGAAACTTGATGCCGAACTCTGGGGAGACATCAAACTCGTGGAACTCTGCTGTGGGAGGGTGGCCATGATCGGACGGGAAATCTAAGTTAACGACGCACATCTTGTTTTGGTGCGATTCCATGAAGCAAAAATGCAGCTTCCCTTTAAGCGCGGCGACGCTTCCGATGACTTTCTTGGTGGGCGTAGAGGGGGTGCGGAACTCATCGAGGAACTCGTAGTTGCCAATGTCGTAGGTGTGCTGTCCCCACCTCCGGTCAGCCCCGCCATTGACACGGCAGAACCACATGAGAGGATCGGCGACGTCGAGGAGCACCACGGCGCAGTCCGGGTGGGCGGCGGAGTTGTGGGTGAGCAGGCACTTGCAGTTGGTGGGGATGTAGTGGTCGTCGTGTATGGGTGGGAGGGTGATGGTCTCTCCGGTGAGCGGATGCCACATGGAGGCCTCCGACGTCACTTGTCCAAGGATGACCAGCCAGCCTTGAGGCGTGCTGAAGAAGTTGCCCTCCATGGCCTGAGGCCTGCTGTCGTGCGTGTAGACGATGCTCCGCTCAGGCAGGCTGTACATGAGCATCTTTGCGGCAGCGGTAGGAGTAGAGCCTGCTGGATGAACAACGGCGGGATCCTCGTACTCGTAGACGAGTAAGGGAACAGAGGAGAGGACCTGCGGTGGTGACTGGATGCTAGTCCTCCTGCCGCCGCGGCCATTGCTGCGGCCGGCGTTCAATAGCATGCCCACCATGATGGTAGGTTGTACCTGCTGCCATGATTCAAAATCGCAAGCGTAAGTATAAAATCTAAGCAAAACAGGTATTTTGTACATTGGGGATAGCTCACCAGCAAGATGTCGTCGAATCGATTCGTGGGAGGCAGAGGTGCTACAGCTAATGGATCTCTAATCTTGAGACGCAGAGGTGCTACAGCTAGACGCCGATTGGCTCGCTTTTATATTGTCCTCCGCCGCCGGATCGGATGGGAGGAGTTCCGCTCGAATCGGGGAATTGCACGCCCCGCCCAAACAACCACGCACAAAATCAGGAGGCGATTTCTGCGCGTCCTCTGATGCGGGCTCAGTTGGGCCGACGCCGCCATTAACTGCTGTCGGTTATTTGCCTGGTGATGTTTTACAAATTCAGAGAAATCATCGGTCTGTTTTACAAACTACGGTGCGGCAACCTCGCAAGTGACAATTCTATCATGTTACATATTTGTTTCTGATTCTGAAAACTCGACTACGACAATATTACCATGCCCCATTTTGTCCCAGACTGTCCCGTCAACAAAACCAGTTCCCTGTTGCAGTTCTCTTTTGATCCGAGCAGTCTTCTAACTTCTGATTGGTTAAGGCCATCTACCTGATGTAGCTATGCAGTTGAAACATTGAGATTAGTGTTCTCTGAAAGAAGGGGAACACTGAGAAATTGAATTCGGTGACAATATTCTCAACAGCTGGATATTTATAGATCTACTTGTGAGTTGAAACTGCGCTACTGCACTGAAGTAACCTACATTTTTTCCAACTCCAATAGTAGGAATGTCTGCAAGAACGCCGAGATGACAAGCTAAACCAAAACCTGCTGGATGCAGAAGCTACAGGGTGTGACCCAACGACATATATTAAAAAAAACAATGTAAGGAAGATATAAAGAACATATTATGTTGATTTTACATTACTGAAGCTTTGTGGGTTATTTTATATGCATACCAGACAAGATGAACCATATCACCAAGTCTTTTTGCTGAGGCATTCTTTTTCTCAAAATAGCATAGAAACAGAAAATGCTCCATTTTCAATGGATACTAATAGCAATAGCCTAGCATAGTTGAGAAAGATTGTCTATTTCACCGGATCTTTCCAATAAGGATTCATATATTGAGGCAGTTTTCTGTTTTCTCTCAATATACCAAATCTTCTGAAGCAACAGAGAAACTATTCTAAAATGAGCACAGGTTTCCTTACCAAAAAAAAACTAAGGTTCTTATGAAATCCAATAACACGATGCACACATCATAGATTATTTTACAATCTATCTATAAAATCTAAGTTTACATGTACAAAATGCCAACATTGTCAAATAAAGCATTAAACTAGCTGTCTAGCTATATGCAACAAGTTAGCTACTTGAAACCATTACTGTGAAAATGAGACTGCCAGTATCAGCAAGCGATTAATGTGTTTTACCTCGCGGATGGAGCAATCCATTTCCATCAACCATGAGCAACTGCAGCAGGGCAGAATGGTAAAACCTTAGAAAAGGCAAGGGCAAATACAGTTAAAAGATATATTGATTCAGAAGATGTTATAACCTATGGTGATTATGCAAGACATCTCAAAAACTAAAATGATTTGTAGTCATGAAATGTAATCGCTTGAACAGTATAATTCTTCAAATGTGTAGCTCCAGTAGTCAGTGAGTGTATTTACATGATAATAAAGAACAGCATATGCCTTGTTTAATTTCCTATTGGCCCCTTATGCAACCTGAACATTTTAGAAAGTGATGGTATGGTATCACTTACAAGTTACAATTGAAGCGCAAAGGATTTTTATCGACTAAATTTCTTGTTGCAGCAACCGAATGAATTTTACCTGTGGGCAGAAATGAGGTGCATTGATCTTCACCTTTTCCAAGAGTCCAAGAAGAACTGGAGCCTGTAATGATAGATAGATTGGTTTGCTTGTTCAACATACATGTTGGTACAGTTTAACAATAACATGAAATTATATATCATACATTTTTATCAGACAACACAAAAGAAAGAATTTTTGAAAGACATGCACCTTTCTCAAGATCTATGATTTTGGATTGATCATACTAGAATCCCTTGGCTCTAGACTTTAGAGGCAGTAAGAACGAACAGTTAGCAACAGGCCATGTCACACTTCTTGCAGCAAAGGTAACAACTTAATTATTGGTTGAAACTTGAAAGACAGCAATTTTTCTATGAAAACAATTGCACGCCCAAAAATGCATAATACCTCTCTGAATGCAAGAAAACCAGGAATATATGGCACTTGCAGTCGAACAACATTGAACTCTTCATGGACAACTTCTAAAGTATCGGCATTGAGGACTACCACCGCGGCACATGCTGTGGATGGGTCTTCCTTCAAGAAGCTGATGTCAGTCCCACCAATATACTTCAGTTTGCACCACTCAGGTTCATCTAAACCTGAGCCCACCGAAGGTAAACTCCAGGCAAATTCATCTTCAAGAATAAGTTTACTCTTGAGCATGTCTTGTGTTCTGTATGGCCAAACACCAGCAAGAGATATGAGTCAACTCCTCTTGGCAGACTGAAGAGATGACTACAAACAGGTGGTAGAAGGGGACCAAGGCATACTTGATCCATTCTTGTTTCTGCATCACTAAGTCATGATCATCTCCTTCTTGATACCCTTGAGCATCATCCATTCCTATTGTACTCCTCAAAGACAGCTAATTCTCGGTGGTTCTGAACCCTCCAGAGAAGATGACAGACCTAGCTGTCAACAAAATGTAGAAAGCGCAATTCAGCAATAGGACCCATAAGATGCAGATTGATGTTCAAAATAATGAGTAGCATTGTGGCAGGCTCTCGGTGCAGTGATTAAGAGCTCATCGTGCCCCCAACCCCCCACCCCACCCACTCTTTGGACGTTTCCCCTAGGGTCAATGGCTGAGCTGGTTAATTTTCACACCTAGGGCTACCATCAAAGTACACCAACACCTTGTCAAATACCACTCCCACACGGCCACACCGGGTCTAATACAGATAGATAACAAAACTAGCTCATAAATGCATAAGTTTAGAAGATATCTCAATTCCATGCTTAAATCCACAGCATGCTTGATGAAAACATGGAAGTGGTAAAACAATGCCTAATTAATGAAGGTTTCGGTTCGCCACTTCGCCATCGCCTCTCATATCTTCATCAAAAATAGAATTTATGTCTTGGTCCTCTTCACTCTGCAAGTGACATGAGATTTCTCGATTGGGGAATTTAACATTGAAATAAAGATTAGGGTTCGGGAATTTACCTTGCCGCTCTCTGGGGACTGAACTTGGGCCTGGCTTGCTGTTGCTATCGGCTTGTCGCGACCGCGTGCCGGCTACCGGCCGCGGGCGACCACCCTGCTGCTGTGTGCGCGTGCTGACAGCAGCTAGCGGCCGGCGGCCCGGCTGCACGCCTACAACTTGAGTACTTGACGACCAGCAGTAGCCCGGCCGCGAGCGGGGGGACGACTGACTGCTCAGATTAGATGCTTCACCGCAAGATCCCTTGTCCGATGTAACGGCGACTATGGAGCCGGGAGCCCGGGACAAGAAAGAAGAGCGAGAGAGGCGGCTGTGGTGACGTGGTAACGATTGAGACTATGGCAGTTTGGGACAAATTTAGCTCTAGCTTCAGCTCAATTTTGGTAGATTTACTGAACAAATCATTAGATGCTAAAATTATAGAGTTAGAGCTATAAGTCTTTAAAAAACATTTAGATAAGTTATTTTATTTATTAGATAAAATTATTTTTAAAACTATTTAAATTAATATTATAAATTATAATTCTACACTGGTGCTAAAACCTAAAGCCATTCGAAACATCTCCTATATGTGAACAACATTTTTTCGAAAAATCTCTCGTCTATATTTTAGTACAGTCATCCCTATTATGTCCTTTATACGTTAAATGTTAAATGATTATATTAAAGACATTTTTTATTTAGATTTTCAAAGTTTGCATATTAGTTAAACAAAGTTTTGCTATGCTCTCAAATATTGCTTAATTACTATTTAAAGTATAAAAAATAGATTGAGAAGATAAGATAGGAGTCTATATATACAGGATATGAGCATCTATATTTAAAGGACTCTGTTAACGCATACAGAGGAGGGAAATCTATTTAAATATAGGGTAGGGGAGTGTCCGTGATTTGAGTAAGCACATGTAGGGATGGTAATTTTACCCGCGGGTTCGGATATCCGGGTTCGGACACGAAATTTGACCAGCGGGTCTTACCCGTACCCGACTCGATTTTTATTACGTGTCGGGTATGGATTTGATTTCTTACCCGCGGGTACCCGACGGATATCCAAAAATAGTGATTTTAGATTTTTCAACCTACCAGTACGCTAGCTAGCCGTCCATCCTCGACAGCTCATCCTACTGCCATCCCTTCCTATCTGATGATGCTTCTGATCTGGTTCTAGTACTAGTGTCAATACGTTTGATAAAGTGCCAGTACGTAGTACCAGTGCTATCTAGTACGAGTGTGTTTAGTTTGATGAATGAAGTGATCTATCTTTTTCTCACTCCTCACTTTTTTATTTGGTTTGTGGAATAGAATGGGTTGATCCATCACCACTCCATTCCTCATAAACTAATAATTAGTATATACATGAGGAGTGGGTTGATACCACCAAAATTGATGGAATGAACTTATGATGCATCACCTCATAAAGCATAGAGTGACTCCACAAACCAAACACATCATACAAGTACTTGAGCTAGGAGAGTGTTAATACACTAGATGACTGTGCTAGCTACTCTCCGATCTTGACGATTTGGAAGTTTATTAAAAAAACATTAGCAACACATGTCCATGGCTACATCTGCACGACTGCATTGTGCAACAACATTATGTGCCTCCGGTGATCATGACGATGTGCGACGCTCAGAACTACACTAGACTTCATTTAGGGAGAATACACCAAGCTGCTATACCCGACGGGTACCCGATATCCACGCCGATACCCGATGGGTACGAGCACGGGTACAAAATTTTACCCGTGGGTATAGTCATGGGCAGATATGGATAATCCCTACGGGTATGGTCGCGGGCGGGTATTTACTCTACCCGATCCGAACCCGACCCGTTGCCATCCCTAAGCACATGCAAGTAAAAATGTGATGTGTGCTTTAGATTCAGATGGTGTACGAGGTAAATGCAAGAGTTATACTAATTTGGGTCAAATGTCCCTACTACAGTCTTCAATGTCTTGTGCTGTCGGCACCTAATTGCTGGTAGTATGGGGTTACAAGTAGGCGAGAGAGGGAACGAACTCTCAAATCTCTGATCTAAGTGTCCGTGGGTCCGACTGTGTGTTATCAGCTAGAGCCCTCTGGGTTCAAGTGCCTCAAGGCTCATGGGGACTCTCCTCCTTGAAAGGGAATTAGGCTTACACCTATTTCCTAATTGATGTAAGGAAGATATAACGGTCGACTACAACGCATTAAACGCGCGCCTGCGCGCGCAGAGGAGCAGAGCACGCGCGGTTGGCACACCGGACAGCCTACAGGGCCTGTCCGATGCACCACCTGAAAGGGAAATGTGCCCTTGGGCCATTTCTAAGTATTTTGGTGATTTAGTGTCCAACACAAGTGCTTAAGTGATAAGCTATGCCAAATGATGGATAAGGTACAAATCAATACAAAGGTATGATTCTAGACTTAGTACATTGGTTTTTGTGTACTAACATGTTTGTCTAAGTGTTAGAATCAGAGAAAATACAATTGGAAAAGTGTGGCTCAAAGCAGCCAAGAGTCTGCTCTGTCTGGGTGCACCGGACTGTCCGGTGGTGCACCGGATAGTGTCCGGTGCGCGAGGCTGGCTTGGGCGAACTAGCTGCTCTCGGGACTTCGACGGCGGCGTACGGCTATAAATCACCGGACTGTCCGGTGGTGCACCGGACTGTCCGGTGAGCCAACAGTCGGTCGGGCCAACGGTCGGCCGCGTAATCCGTGTGCGACGCGTGGCCGAGCCAACGGCTAGAAGGGGGCACCGGACAGTGTCTGGTGCGCCAACGGCTCCAAAGCGCCAACGGTCGGCTTCGCCAAAGAAGGAAAGAAATCCGCACCGGACAGTGTCCGGTGGTGCACCGGACTGTCCGGTGGTGCACCGGACTGTCCGGTGGTGCACCAGACTGTCCGGTGCGCCAGGCGACAGAAGGCAAGAATTGCCTTCCTGGAATGCTCTCAACGGCTCCTAGCTGCCTTGGGGCTATAAAAGGGTCCCCTAGGCGCATGGAGGAGAACAACCAAGCATTCTCTAAGCATCCCTAAGCACCAAGACTTCGATTCCGCGCATTTGATTCTTTGTGATAGCAACTAGAGCTCCATTTGAGTTGTGAACTCGCCGGGTTGTGTTGTGAGCTCTTGTTGTGACTTGTGTGCGTGTTGGTACTCTGATTTCGTGTCTTGTGTGCGTTGCTCATCCCTCCCTTACTCTATGCTTCTTTGTGAACCTCAAAGTGTAAGGGCGAGAGGCTCCAAGTTGTGGAGATTCCTCGCAAACGGGATATAGTAAAGCAAAGCAAAACACCGTGGTATTCAAGTGTGTCGTTGGACCGCTTGAGAGGGGTTGATTGCAACCCTCGTCCGTTGGGACGCCACAACGTGGAGTAGGAAAGTGTTGAACTTGGCCGAACCATGGGATAAACCACTGTGCCATCTCTGTGTTGATCTCTTTGTGGTTATCGTGTTGTGCAAGTTCTCCTCTCTAGCTACTTGACTTAATTGTGCTAACTCCTAATCAAGTTTTGTGGATTAAGTTTCAACTGTTTTACAGGATCACCTATTCACCCCCCCTCTAGGTGCTCTCACCACCGGACAGCCAGGCGGGCCCACAAGACAGAGCTCCAACGGTCGGAACCCAACGGCCTGGTGACGTGGCTGGCGCACTGGACAGTGTCCGGTGGCGCACCGGACTGTCCGGTGCGCCCGTCGGCAGCAGCCTCCACCAACGATCAAGTTTGGTGGTTGGGGCTATAAATACCCCAACCACCCCCACATTCAAGTCATCTAAGTTTTCCACCTTCCAACTACTTACAAGAGCTCTAGCATTCAATTCTAGACACAACCAAATAGATCAAAACCTCTCCCAACTCCACACAAAGCTCTAGTGATTAGAGAGAGAGATTTGTTGTGTTCTTTTGAGCTCTTGCGCTTGGATTGCTTCTTTCTCTCATTCTTTCTTGCGATCAACTCAATTGTAACCAAGGCAAGAGACACCAATTGTGTGGTGGTCCTTACGGGGAAGTTTGTTCCCGTTTGATTGAGAAGAGAAGCTCACTCGGTCCGAGGGACCGTTTGAGAGAGGGAAAGGGTTGAAAGAGACCCGGTCTTTGTGACCACCTCAACGGGGAGTAGGTTTGCGAGAACCGAACCTCGGTAAAACAAATCCTTGTGTCTCACTTCTTATTCGCTCACGATTTGTTTTGCGCCCTCTCTCTCGGATTCGTTTCTATTTCTAACGCTAACTCGGCTTGTAGTTGTGATTAAGTTTGTAAATTTCAGATTCACCCTATTCACCCCCCTCTAGGCGACTTTCAATTGGTATCAGAGCCCGGTGCTTCATTAAAGCCTAACCGCTCGAAGTGATGTCGGGAGATCACGCCAAGAAGGAGATGGTGACCGGCGAGAAGCCCACTACAAGCCACGGGAAAGCTCCATCGGGAGAGTCCTACAACAAAGGGAAGGGGAAGGAAAAGGAATCCCCTTCACACAAGTCGCGTCGGAGCAGTGACAAGAAGAAGAAGATGAGGAAGGTGGTCTACTACGAGACCGACACCTCATCGCCGTCCACCTCCGGCTTCGACACGCCGTCCGTAACTTCTAAGCGCCATGAGCGCAAGAAGTTTAGTAAGATCCCCCTACGCTATCCTCGCATTCCTAAACATACGCCTTTACTTTCTGTCCCATTAGGCAAACCACCAACGTTTGATGGTGAAGATTATGCTAGGTGGAGTGATTTGATGCGATATCACCTAACCTCACTCCACAAAAGTATATGGGATGTTATTGAGTTTGGTGTACATGTACCATCCGTAAGGGATGAAGATTATGATGAGGACGAAGTGGCCCAAATCCAACACTTCAACTCTCAAGCCACAACTATACTCCTCGCCTCTCTAAGTCGAGAGGAGTATAATAAGGTGCAAGGGTTAAAAAGTGCTAAGGAGATTTGGGAAACGCTAAAGACCGCACACGAAGGAGACGAGGTGACCAAAATCACCAAGCGGGAAATGATCGAGGGGGAGCTCGGTCGCTTCCGACTTCGCCAAGGGGAGGAGCCACAAGACATGTACAACTGGCTCAAAACCTTGATGAACCAAGTGCGCAACCTCGGGAGTAAGAAATGGGATGACCATGAGATGGTTAAGGTTATTCTTAGATCACTTGTCTTCCTTAACCCTACTCAAGTTCAATTAATTTGTGGTAATCCCAGATACACACTAATGTCTCCCGAGGAAGTGATAGGAAACTTTGTGAGCTTTGAATTGATGATCAAAGGCACAAAGAAAATCAACGAGCTAGATGGCCCCTCCACATCCGAAGCACAACCGGTTGCATTCAAGGCAACAGAGGAGAAGAAGTAGGAGTCTACATCGAGTAGAACACCCATCGACGCCTCCAAGCTCGACAACGAGGAAATGACGCTCATCATCAAGAGCTTCCGCCAAATCCTCAAGCAAAGGAGGGGGAAGGACTACAAATCCCGCTCCAAGAAAGTAT
Source organism: Zea mays (assembly GCF_902167145.1). Classification (NCBI taxonomy): domain Eukaryota; kingdom Viridiplantae; phylum Streptophyta; class Magnoliopsida; order Poales; family Poaceae; genus Zea; species Zea mays. Next base: position 104,156,535 of record NC_050101.1, read on the forward strand.
GCTACAAATGTGGTAAGCCCGGTCATTTTATTGCAAAATGTCCATTATCTAGTGATAGTGACAGGGGCGACGACAAGAAGGGGAGAAGAAGAGATACTACAAGAGGAAGGGCGGCGATGCCCATGTTTGCCGGGAGTGGGACTCCGACGAGAGCTCCACCGACTCCTCCTCCGACGAGGACGCCGCAAACATCACCGTCACCAAGGGTCTTCTCTTCCCCAACGTCGGCCACAAGTGCCTCATGGCAAAGGACGGCAAAAGGAAAAAGGTAAAATCAAGATCCTCCACTAAATATGAAACCTCTAGTGATGAGGATAATGCTAGTAATGAGGAGGATAACTTGCGCATCCTTTTTGTCAACCTAAACATGCAACAAAAGGAAAAATTAAATGAATTGATTAGTGTTATTCATGAGAAGGATGATCCCTTGGACACCCAAGAGGACTTCCTTATTAAAGAGAACAAGAAGCATGTAAAGGTTAAAAATGCTTACGCTCTAGAAGTAGAAAAATGTGAAAAACTATCTAGTGAGCTAAGCACTTGCCATGATGTTATTGTCAACCTTAGAAATGAGAATGCTAATCTAATTGCTAAGGTTGATTCAAATGTCTGTGATGTTTCAATTCCCAATCCTAGAAATGATAATGTTGATTTGCCTGCTAAGATTGAAGAATTGAACATTTCTCTTGCTAGCCTTAGGATTGAAAATGAAAAATTGCTTGCTAAGGCTAAAGAATGAGATGTTTGCAATGCTTCCATTTCCGACCTTAGAAGTAAAAATGATATATTGCATGCTAAGGTTGTAAAATTAAAATCTTGCAAACCCTCTACATCTACCGTTGAACATACTTCCATTTGTACTAGATGTAGAGACATTAGTGTTGATGCTATCCATGATCACCTAGCTTTAATTAAGAAACAAAATGATCACATAGCTCAACTTAATGCTAAGATTAGTTAGCATGACTTAGAAAATGAAAAATTTAAATTTGCTAGAAGCATGCTCTATAATGGGAGACGCCCTGGCATCAAGGATGGCATTGGTTTCCAAAAGGGGGACAATGTCAAACTTAGTGCCCCTCCTAAAAGATTGTCTAATTTTGTTAAGGGCAAGGCTCCCATGCCTCAGGATAACGAGGGTTACATTTTGTACCCTGTCGGTTATCCCGAGAGCAAAATTAGGAGAATTCACTCTAGGAAGTCTCACTCTAGCTCTAATCATGCTTTTATGTATAAGGGGGAGACATCTAGTTATAGGCAATCAACCCATGCAAAATTGCCTAAGAAGAAAACTCCTAGTGCATCAAATGATCATAACATTTCATTTAAAACTTTTGATGCATCTTATGTTTTAACTAACAAATCCGGCAAAGTAGTTGCCAAGTATGTTGGGGGCAAACACAAGGGATCAAAGACTTGTGTTTGGGTACCCAAAGTTCTTGTATCTAATGCCAAAGGACCCAAAACCATTTGGGTACCTAAAACCAAGAACTAAACTTATTTTGTAGGTTTATGCATCCGGGGGCTCAAGTTGGATCATCGATAGCGGGTGCACAAACCATATGACCGGGGAGAAGAACATGTTCTCCTCGTACGAGAAAAACCAAGATCCCCAACGAGCTATCACATTCGGGGATGGAAATCAAGGTTTGGTCAAAGGATTGGGTAAAATAGCTATATCTCCTGACCATTCAATTTCCAATGTTTTTCTTGTAGATTCTTTAGATTACAATTTGCTTTCCGTTTCTCAATTATGCAAAATGAGCTACAACTGTCTTTTCACAGATGTAGGTGTTACTGTCTTTAGAAGAAGTGATGATTCAATAGCATTTAAGGGAGTGTTAGAGGGTCAGCTATACTTAGTAGATTTTGATAGAGCTGAACTCGACACTTGCTTAATTGCTAAGACTAACATGGGCTGGCTCTGGCATCGCCGACTAGCACATGTTGGAATGAAGAATCTTCACAAACTTCTAAAGGGAGAACACATTTTGGGACTAACAAATGTTCATTTTGAGAAAGATAGGATTTGTAGCGCATGTCAGGCATGGAAGCAAGTTGGTGCTCATCATCCACATAAGAACATCATGACGACTGACAGGCCGCTCGAGCTCCTACACATGGACCTATTCGGCCCGATAGCTTACATAAGCACCGGCGGGAGTAAGTACTGTCTAGTTATTGTGGATGATTATTCTCGCTTCACTTGGGTATTCTTTTTGCAGGAAAAATCTCATACCCAAGAGACCTTAAAGGGATTCTTGAGACGGGCTCAAAACGAGTTCGGCTTAAGGATCAAGAAAATAAGAAGCGATAACGGGACGGAGTTCAAGAACTCTCAAATTGAAGGCTTCCTTGAGGAGGAGGGAATCAAGCATGAGTTCTCTTCTCCCTACACGCCACAACAAAATGGTGTAGTGGAGAGGAAGAATCGAACTCTATTGGACATGGCAAGAACCATTCTTGATGAGTACAAGACTTCGGATCGGTTTTGGGCCAAGGCGGTCAACACCGCCTGCTACGCCATCAACCGGTTGTATGTACACCGAATCCTCAAGAAGACATCATACGAACTCCTAACTGGTAAAAAGCCCAATATTTCATATTTTAGAGTCTTTGGTAGCAAATGCTTTATTCTTGTTAAAAGAGGTAGAAAATCTAAATTTGCTCCTAAGACTGTAGAAGGCTTTTTACTAGGATATGATTCAAACACAAGGGCATATAGAGTCTTTAACAAGTCCTCTGGACAAGTTGAAGTTTCTTGTGACGTTGTGTTTGATGAGACTAACGGCTCTCAAGTAGAGCAAGTTGATCTTGATGAGATAGGTGATGAAGAGGCTCCGTGCATCGCACTAAGGAACATGTCCATTGGGGATGTGTGTCCTAAGGAATCCGAAGAGCCTCCAAATGCACAAGATCAACCATCCTCCTCCACGCAAGCATCTCCACCAACTCAAAATGAGGATGAGGCTCAAGTTGATAAAGGAGAAGATCAAAGAGATGAGCCACCTCAAGATGACGGCAATGATCAAGGGGGAGATGCAAATGATCAAGACAAGGAGGATGAAGAACCAAGGCCGCCACACCCAAGAGTCCACCAAGCAATCCAACGAGATCACCCCGTCGACACCATCCTCGGTGACATTCATAAGGGGGTAACCACTAGATCTCGTGTTGCACATTTTTGTGAACATTACTCTTTTGTTTCCTCTATTGAGCCACACAGGGTAGAGGAAGCACTACAAGATTCGGATTGGGTGGTGGCTATGCAAGAGGAGCTCAACAACTTCACTAGGAACGAGGTTTGGCATTTAGTTCCACGTCCTAATCAAAATGTTGTAGGAACCAAGTGGGTTTTCCGCAACAAGCAAGACGAGCATGGTGTGGTGACAAGGAACAAAGCCCGACTTGTGGCCAAGGGATATTCACAAGTCGAAGGTTTGGATTTCGGTGAAACCTATGCACCCGTAGCTAGGCTTGAGTCAATTCGTATATTACTTGCCTATGCTACTTACCATGGCTTTAAGTTTTACCAAATGGACGTGAAAAGTGCCTTCCTCAATGGACCAATCAAGGAAGAGGTCTATGTTGAGCAACCTCCCGGCTTTGAAGATAGTGAGTACCCTAACCATGTTTATAAACTCTCTAAGGCACTTTATGGGCTCAAGCAAGCCCCAAGAGCATGGTATGAATGCCTTAGAGATTTCCTTATCACTAATGGATTCAAAGTCGGAAAGGCCGATCCTACTTTATTTACTAAAACTCTTGACAATGATTTGTTTGTATGCCAAATTTATGTTGATGATATCATATTTGGGTCTACTAACGAATCTACTTGTGAGGAATTTAGTAGGATCATGACACAGAAATTCGAGATGTCTATGATGGGGGAGTTGAAGTACTTCTTGGGATTTCAAGTGAAGCAACTCCAAGAGGGCACCTTCATTAGCCAAACGAAGTATATTCAAGATATTCTAAACAAGTTTGGAATGAAGGATGCCAAGCCCATCAAGACACCCATGGGAACCAATGGGCATCTCGACCTCGACACGGGAGGTAAATCCGTCGATCAAAAGGTATACCAGTCGATGATAGGTTCTTTACTCTACTTATGTGCATCTCGACCGGATATTATGCTTTCCGTATGCATGTGTGCAAGATTCCAAGCCGACCCTAAGGAAGCTCACCTTACGGCCGTAAAACGAATCTTGAGATATTTAGTTTATACTCCTAAGTTTGGGCTTTGGTATCCTAGAGGATCCACTTTTGATTTAATTGGTTATTCGGATGCCGATTGGGCGGGGTGTAAAATAAATAGAAAGAGCACATCGGGGACTTGCCAGTTCTTGGGAAGATCCTTGGTGTCTTGGGCTTCAAAGAAGCAAAATTCCGTAGCTCTTTCTACCGCCGAAGCCGAGTATATTGCCGCAGGTCATTGTTGCGCACAACTACTTTGGATGAGGCAAACCCTTAGGGACTACGGTTACAAATTAACCAAAGTTCCTCTCCTATGTGATAATGAGAGTGCAATCCGCATGGCAGATAATCCCGTTGAGCATAGTCGCACTAAACACATAGCCATTCGATATCATTTCTTAAGGGATCACCAACAAAAGGGAGATATCGAGATTGCATATATTAACACTAAAGATCAATTAGCCGATATCTTTACCAAGCCACTAGATGAACAAACTTTTAACAAACTTAGGCATGAGCTAAATATTCTTGATTCTAGGAATTTCTTTTGATGTCTTGCATACATAGCTCATAAATATACTTTTGATCATGTCTCTTTTATATAACTATGACTAATGTGTCTTCAAGTGAATTTCAAACCAAGTCATAGGTGTATTGAAAGGGAATTGGAGTCTTCGGCGAAGGCAAAGGCTTCCACTCCACTCCATGACTCATCCTTCGCCGTCGCTCCGAGCAACTCTCCGTCTTTGGTATAATCTTCACTCATGTTTTATTTGCCAAAGGGGAGAAAATAGTTAGGAGAGGGCTTATATTTCACTCAAAGTATCCGTTTTTGGCGATTCATGCCAAAGGGGGAGAAAGTATTAGCCCAAAGCAAAAGGACCGCACCACCACCCTTATTTTAAAAATGAGTTTTTCAAATTGGTATCTTATTGTGTTCAAAAAGGGGAAGAAAATAGCACCTTCAAAAATTTAGTATCTTAAAACTCTCTTGAACACTAAGAGGAGGAATTTATTGAGGGGGAGTTTTGTTTAGTCAAAGGAAAAGCATTTGAAACAGGGGGAGAAAATTTCAAAACTTGAAAATGCTTCTCAAAATCTTATTCATTTACCTTTGACTATTTGCAAAAGAACTTTGAAAAGAATTTACAAAAGAATTTGCAAAAACAAAACAAGTGGTGCAAGCGTGGTCCAAAATGATGAAAAAATAAAGAAACAATCCATGCATATCTTATGAGAATTTATATTGGCTCAATTATAAGTAACCTTTGCACTTACAATTATGCAAACTAGTTCAATTATGCACTTCTATACTTGCTTTGGTTTGTGTTGGCAACAATCACCAAAAAGGGGGGAGATTGAAAGGGAATTAGGCTTACACCTATTTCCTAATTGATTTTGGTGGTTGAATTGCCCAACACAAATAATTGGACTAACTAGTTTGCTCTAGTCTATAAGTTCTACAGGTGTCAAAGGTTCACAATAAGTCAATAAAAAGACCAAGAATGGGTTCGAACAAAGAGAGCAAGGGACAACCGAAGTGTGCCCTGGTCTGGTGCACCGGACTATCCGGTGCACCACCGGACAGTGTCCGGTGCACCAGGGGACTCTAAGCTAAACTCCTTACCTTTGGGAATTCTCAGAGGCGCTCCGCTATAATTCACCGGACTGTCCGGTGCACCACCGGACAGTGTCCGGTGCCCCAAGGGAGAGCAACTCTGAACTCGCCAGCTTCGGGAATCTACTCCGCTATAATTCACCGGACTTTCCGGTGAGTCACCAGACAGTGTTCGGTGCACACCGAACTGTCCGGTGTGACTGAAAGGGAAATGTGCCCTTGGGCCATTTCTAAGTGTTTTGGTGATTTAGTGTCCAACACAAGTGCCTAAGTGTCAAATGGTGGACAAAGTACAAATCAAGTATAAAGGTATGTTTCTCAGACTTAGTACATTGTTTTAGTGACTAATGTATTGTGTCTAAGTGCTGGAAACAGGAGAAATCGAATTGGAGAAGAGATGGCCTTGTTCAGCCAAAGCCAGCTCTGTCTGGGTGCACCGGACTGTCCGGTGGTGCACCGGACAGTGTCCGGTGTGCCAGGCTGGCTCAAGCGAACTTGCCGCTCTCGGGAATAAATTAACGGCGTACGACTATAATTCACCGGACTGTCCGGTGTGCACCGGACTGTCCGATGAGCCAACGGTCGGCCGGGCCAACGGTCAGCTGCGCGATCCGCGCGAGACACGTGGCCGAGCCAACGGTCGGGAGGGGGCACCGGACTGTCCGGTGCGCCAACGGCTCCAAGGCTGCCAACGGTCGGCTTCGCCAAATAAGGAAGGAAATCCGCACCGGACAGTGTCCGGTGGTGCACCGGACTGTCCGGTGCGCCAGGCGACAGAAGACAAGAATTGCCTTCCCGGATTGCTCTCAACGGCTCCTAGCTGCCTTGGGGCTATAAAAGGGACCCCTAGGCGCATGGAGGGAAATACCAAGCATTCCTTGAGCACTCTTGATCACTCACACTCCATTCTTGCGCACTTGTTTGACATTCTAGTGATTTGAGCTCCGTTCTAGTGTGCTAGTCTTTTGAGCTTAAGTCTGGGTCTTGTGTGTGCGTATTTGCTGTGATCTTTGTGTCCTGTGTGAGTTGCTAATCCCTCCCTTACTCCGTGTTTCTTTGCGAACATCTTTGTAAGGGCGAGAGACTCCAAGTTGTGGAGATTCCTCGCGAACGGGATATAGAAAAGAAAAGCAAACACCGTGGTATTCAAGTGGGTCTTTGGACCACTTGAGAGGGGTTGATTGCAACCCTCGTCCGTTGGGACGCCACAACGTGGAAGTAGGCAAGTGTTGTACTTGGCCGAACCACGGGATAAACCACTATGTCTACCTGTGTTGATTATCTTGTGGTTATTGTGTTTCGCTAAGACTCTTCTCTAGCCACTTGGCAATACTGTGCTAACGCTTAACCAAGTTTTTGTGGCATTAAGTTCAAGTTTTACAGGATCACCTATTCACCCCCCCTCTAGGTGCTCTCAATTGGTATCGGAGCCGTTCTCTTCTAGAAAGGGACTAACCGCCCGAAGAGATGGATCCTAAGGGGAAGGGAATCGTGATCAATGATAAGGAGAAGGAGTCCTTCATCAACGAGCCGAAGGATGACAAGCCTACCGACTCGGGCTCGGGCCACAAACGAAAGGATGGGAAGAAGAAGAAGACAAAGCGCATCAAGGAGATCGTCTACTACGATGACAGCGACGAGTCCACTTCTTCCCAAAAGGACAATGACGACAACGACTACGAGAGAAGGAAACCGGTTAATTCAAACTTTTCTTTTGACTACTCTCATATTCCGCAAAGTACAAATGCTCATTTGCTCTCCATTCCACTTGGCAAACCTCCTCACTTTGATGGAGAGGACTACGGATTTTGGAGCCACAAAATGCGTAGTCACCTGTTCTCTCTCCATCCGAGCATATGGGAGATTGTGGAGAGTGGAATGAAATTTGATAGCTCGGATAGTCCTATGTTTATCAATGAACAGATTCATAGAAATGAACAAGCTACTACTGTGTTGTTAGCCTCTTTGTGCAGGGACGAGTATCATAAGGTGAGCGGCTTGGACAATGCCAAGCAGATCTGGGACACCCTCAGGATCTCACACGAGGGGAACGACGTCACCTTGCTCACCAAAATGAAGTTGGTGGAGGGCGAGCTTGGAAGATTCGCAATGATCAGGGGAGAGGAGCCAACCCAAACATACAATCGGCTCAAGACCCTCATCAACAAGATAAGGAGCTACGGAAGCACACGATGGATGGACAACGACGTTGTTCGTCTAATGCTAAGGTCCTTCACTGTACTTGATCCACATTTGGTGAACAATATCCGTGAAAATCCTAGGTACACCAAGATGTCGCCCGAAGAAGTTCTTGGGAAATTCGTAAGCGGGCGAATGATGATCAAGGAGGCGAGATATGTCGACGACGCGTTGAACGGTCCAATCCATGAGCCTCAACCCATTGCTCTCAAAGCAACGAGGAGCAAGGAGGCGCTACCTAGCAAGGTGGCGCAAGTTGAGGCGGTCGGGCTCAATGATGAAGAGATGACCCTCATCATCAAGCGCTTCAAGACAGCGCTAAAGGGTCGCAAGGGGCAGCCAAGCAAGACCAAGACAAAGGGGAAGCGCTCATGCTTCAAATGTGGTAAGGTTGGTCATTTTATTGCTAATTGTCCCGACAATGATAGTGACCAGGAACAAGGGAACAAGAGGGAGAAGAAGAAGAACTATAAGAAGGCAAAAGGCGAGGCACATCTTGGTAAGGAGTGGGACTCGGATTGTTCGTCGTCCGACTCCGACAACGAAGGACTCGCCGCCACTGCCTTCAACAAGTCATCCCTCTTCCCCAACGAGCATCACACTTGCCTCATGGCAAGGGAAAAGAAGGTAAGCGCTCGTAACACTAGTACTTATGCTTCTTCAAGTGAGGATGAGTCTAGTGATGATGATGAAATAGATTATTCATGTTTATTCAAGGGTCTAGATAGAACCAAGGTGGATAAAATAAATGAATTGATTGATGCTTTGAATGATAAGAATAGATTGCTAGAAAAGCAAGAGGATCTCTTATATGATGAACATGATAAGTTTGTAGAAGCTCAAAAATCCCTTGCTTTAGAAATAAAGAGGAATGAAATGCTTTCTTGTGAATTGTCTACATGCCATGACTCTATTTCTAGTTTAAAAAGCATAAACGATGACTTTAATGCTAAGTTAGAAATAGCTAATAAATCAACATCTTGTGTAGAACATGTTGTGGTTTGCACTAGGTGTAAAGATTTTAATGTTGATGCTTGTAGTGAACACCTAGTTACAATTTCTAAATTGAATGATGAAGTGGCTAGTCTTAATGCCCAACTTAAGACTAGCAAAAGCGAATTTGATAAGTTAAAATTTGCAAGGGATGACTACACGATTGGTAGACACCCCTCAATTAAGGATGGACTTGGTTTCAAGAGAGAAGCCAAGAACTTAACAAGCCATGAGGCTCCCATCCCCACCAAGGAGAAAGGGAAGGCCCCTATGGCTAGTAGTGCTAAAAAGAACCATGCTTTTATGTACCATGATAGAAGACAGTCTTATAAGAGTTGTAATGCTTATGATGCTTTTGACTCTCATGCCATGTTTGCTTCTAGTTCTTCCTATATGCATGGTAAAGATATGTCTAGGAGATATTTTGTTCATATGCCTAGGAGAAATGTTGTTAATGTCCCTAGGAAAGTTAATGAACCTTCTACAATATATCATGCTTTAAATGCTTCCTTTGCTATTTGTAGAAAGGATAGGAAGATAGTTGCTAGAAAATTAGGGGCAAAATGCAAGGGAGACAAAACCTGCATTTGGGTCCCTAAGACAATTGTGACTAACCTTGTAGGACCCAACAAGAGTTGGGTACCTAAGACCCAAGCCTAAATTTGCCTTGCAGGTTTATGCATCCAGGGGTTCAAGCTGGATTATCGACAACGGATGCACAAACCATATGACGGGGGAGAAGAAGATGTTCACCTCCAACGTCAAAAACAAGGATTCCCAAGATTCAATAATATTCGGTGATGGGAATCAAGGCAAGGTAAAAGGGTTAGGTAAAATTGCTATTTCATTCGAGCACTCTATATCTAATGTGTTTTTAGTTGAGTCTCTTGGATATAATTTGTTATCTGTTAGTCAATTATGCAATATGGGATATAATTGTCTATTCACAAATGTAGATGTGTCTGTCGTTAGAAGAAGTGATGGTTCACTAGCTTTTAAGGGTGTATTAGACGGCAAACTTTACTTAGTTGATTTTGCAAAAGAGGAGGCCGGTCTAGATGCATGCTTAATTGCTAAGACTAGCATGGGCTGGCTGTGGCATCGCCGCTTAGCACATGTGGGGATGAAGAGCCTTCACAAGCTTCTAAAGGGAGAACACGTGATAGGTTTAACTAATGTGCAATTCGAAAAAGATAGACCTTGTGCAGCTTGTCAAGCAGGCAAACAGGTGGGAAGCTCTCATCACACCAAAAATGTGATGACCACATCAAGACCTTTGGAGATGCTTCACATGGACCTCTTCGGACCTGTCGCCTATCTAAGTATAGGAGGAAGTAAGTATGGTCTTGTTATAGTTGATGACTTTTCCCGCTTCACTTGGGTATTCTTTTTGCAGGATAAATCTGAAACCCAAGGGACCCTCAAGCGCTTCCTAAGGAGAGCTCAAAACGAGTTTGAGCTCAAGGTGAAAAAGATAAGGAGCGACAATGGGTCCGAGTTCAAGAACCTTCAAGTGGAGGAGTACCTTGAGGAGGAAGGAATCAAGCACGAGTTCTCCGCTCCCTACACACCACAACAAAATGGTGTGGTAGAGAGGAAGAACAAGACACTTATAGACATGGCGAGGACGATGCTTGGAGAGTTCAAGACCCCCAAGCGCTTTTGGTCGGAAGCCGTAAACACGGCTTGCCACGCCATCAACAGGGTCTACCTTCATCGCCTCCTCAAGAAGACGTCATATGAGCTACTAACCGGTAACAAACCCAATGTTTCGTATTTTCGAGTTTTTGGGAGTAAATGCTACATTCTAGTGAAGAAGGGTAGGAATTCTAAATTTGCTCCCAAAGCCGTAGAAGGGTTTTTGTTAGGTTATGACTCAAATACAAAGGCGTATAGAGTCTTCAACAAATCATCGGGTTTGGTTGAAGTCTCTAGCGACGTTGTATTTGATGAGACTAATGGCTCTCCAAGAGAGCAAGTTGTTGATTTTGATGATGTAGATGAAGAAGAAGTTCCAACGACCGCAATACGCACCATGGCGATTGGAGATGTGCGGCCACAGGAACAAGATGAGCAAGATCAACCTTCTTCCTCAACAATGGTGCAACCCCCAACTCAAGATGATGAACAGGAGGCGTGTGATCAAGGGGGAGCACAAGATGATCATGTAATGGAGGAAAAAGCACAACCGGCACCTCCAACCCAAGTTCGAGCAATGATTCAAAGGGATCATCCCGTCGACCAAATTTTGGGTGATATTAGCAAGGGAGTAACTACTCGATCTCGATTAGTTAATTTCTGTGAGCATTACTCCTTTGTCTCTTCTATTGAGCCTTTCAGGGTAGAAGAGGCCTTGCTAGATCCGGACTGGGTGTTGGCCATGCAGGAGGAGCTCAACAACTTCAAAAGAAATGAAGTTTGGACACTGGTGCCTCGTCCCAAGCAAAATGTTGTGGGAACCAAGTGGGTGTTCCGCAACAAACAAGACGAGCACGGGGTGGTGACAAGGAACAAGGCACGACTTGTGGCAAAAGGTTATGCCCAAGTCGCAGGTTTGGACTTTGAGGAGACTTTTGCTCCTGTGGCTAGGCTAGAGTCCATTCGTATCTTGCTAGCATATGCCGCTCACCATTCCTTCAGGTTGTTCCAAATGGATGTGAAGAGCGCTTTCCTCAATGGGCCAATCAAGGAGGAGGTGTACGTGGAGCAACCCCCTGGCTTCGAGGATGAATGGTACCCCGACCACGTGTGTAAGCTCTCTAAGGCGCTCTATGGACTTAAGCAAGCCCCAAGAGCATGGTATGAATGCCTTAGAGACTTTTTAATTGCTAATGCTTTCAAGGTTGGGAAAGCCGATCCAACTCTTTTTACTAAGACTTGTGATGGTGATCTTTTTGTGTGCCAAATTTATGTTGATGACATAATATTTGGTTCTACTAACCAAAAGTCTTGTGAAGAGTTTAGCAGGGTGATGACTCAGAAATTCGAGATGTCGATGATGGGCGAGTTAAGCTACTTCCTTGGGTTCCAAGTGAGGCAACTCAAGGATGGAACCTTCATCTCCCAAACGAAGTATACACAAGATTTGATCAAGAGGTTTGGGATGAAGGACGCCAAGCCCGCAAAGACTCCGATGGGAACCGACGAACACACCGACCTCAACAAAGGAGGTAAGTCTGTTGATCAAAAAGCCTCCCGGTCTATAATAGGGTCTTTACTTTATTTATGTGCTAGTAGACCGGATATTATGCTTAGCGTATGCATGTGTGCTAGATTTCAATCCGATCCTAAGGAGTGTCACTTAGTGGCTGTGAAGCGAATTCTTAGATATTTAGTCGCTACGCCTTGTTTCGGGATCTGGTATCTGATAGTCGCCTAGAGAGGGGGTGAATAGGGCGAAACTGAAATTTACAAATATAAATACAACTACAAGCCGGGTTAGCGTTAGAAATAAAAACGAGTTCGCGAGAGAGGGTGCAAAACAAATCTCAAGCAAACAAGGAGTGTGACACAAGGATTTGTTTTACCGAGGTTCGATTCTCGCAAACCTACTCCCCGTTGAGGTGGTCACAAAGACAGGGTCTCTTTCAACCCTTTCCCTCTCTCAAACGGTCCCTCCGACCGAGTGAGCTTCTCTTCTCAAATCAAAACCGGGAACAAAACTTCCCCGCAAGGGCCACCACACAATTGGTGCCTCTTGCCTTGATTACAATAGAGTTTTGATCACAAGAACAAGTGAGAAAGAAAAGAAGCAATCCAAGCGCAAGAGCTCAAAAGAACACGACAAATCTCTCTCGCTAATTACTAAAGCCTTGTGTGGAATTGGAGAGGATTTGATCTCTTTGGTGTGTCTAGAATTGAATGCCTAGCTCTTGTAAGTGGTTGAGAAGTGGAAAACTTGGATACTATGAATGGTGGGTGGTTGGGGGGTATTTATAGCCCCAACCACCAAACTAGTCGTTTGGTGGGGCTGTCTGTCGCATGGTGCACCGGACAGTCCGGTGCACACCGGACATGTCCGGTGCGCCAGCCACGTCACCAAAGCCGTTGGGTTCTGACCGTTGGAGCTCTGTCTTCTGGGCCCGCCTGGATGTCCGGTGGCGCACCGGACATGTACTGTAGAGTGTCCGGTGCGCCAGCATGGGCGAGCCTGATTTCTGCGCGCGCTGGCGCGCATTTAATGCACTTGCAGGTAGCCGTTGGCGCCGAAGTAGCCGTTGCCCCGCAGTTACACCGGACAGTCCGGTGTACACCGGACATGTCCGGTGAATTATAGCGGAGCAGCCGTTGCGAATTCTCGAGGCTGCCAAGTTCCAGAGCCGCGTCCTCTTGGAGCACCGGACACTGTCCGGTGTACACCGGACAGTCCGGTGAATTATAGTGCGCCGGCTCTGAAAATTCCCGAGGCTGAGGAGTTCAGCGCGAAGTCCCCTGGTGCACCGGACACTGTCCGGTGCGCCAGACCAGGGAGCCTTTCGGGATGCCTTTAGCTCTCTACTTTGAACCCAACATTGGTCTTTTTAATTGGCTTGTTGTGAACCTTTGGCACCTGTATAACTTATACACTAGAGCAAACTAATTAGTCCAATTATTTGTGTTGGGCAATTCAGCCACCAAAATTATTTAGGAACTAGGTGTAAGCCTAATTCCTTTTCAATCTCCCCCTTTTTGGTGATTGATGCCAACACAAACCAAAGCAAATATAGAGGTGCTTAATTGAACTAGTTTGCATAAAGTAAGTGCAAAGGTTGCTTGGAATTGAGCCAATATAAATACTTACAAGATATGCATGGATTGTTTCTTCATTTTTAACATTTTGGACCATGTTTGCACCACATGTTTTGTTTTTGCAAATTCTTTTGTAAATCCTTTTCAAGGTTCTTTTGCAAATAGTCAAAGGTAAATGAATAAGATTTTGCAAAGCATTTTCAAGATTTGAAATTTTCTCCCCCTGTTTCAAATGCTTTTCCTTTGGCTAAACAAAACTCCCCCTTAATGAAATCCTCTTCTTAGTGTTCAAGAGGGTTTTAAGATATCAATTTTGAAAATACTATTTTCTCCCCCTTTTGAACACAATGAGATACCAATTTGAAAATCATTAGTTTTAAAATTAGGTGGTGGTGCGGTCCTTTTGCTTTGGGCTCTTACTCTCTCCCCCTTTGGCATGAATCGCCAAAAACGGAATCATTAGAGCCCTTGAATTACATTCTTCCCCTTTGGTCATAAATAAATGAGTGAAGATTGTACCAAAGATGAAGTCCTTTTACTTTGAACTCTCCCCAAAAAGATGGAGAGATGCGCGGAGCGACGGCGAAGGATGAGTTTCGGAGTGGAAGCCTTTGTCTTCGCCGAAGACTCCAATTCCCTTTCAATACACCTATGACTTGGTTTGAAATAGACTTGAAAAACACATTAGTCATAGCATATGAAAGAGACATGATCAAAGGTATACAAATGAGCTATGTGTGCAACTTAGCAAAAGAAATTGCGCGAATCAAGAATATTGAGCTCATGCCTAAGTTTGTTAAAAGTTTGTTCATCAAGAGGCTTGGTAAAGATATCGGCTAATTGATCTTTAGTGTTAATGTAAGAAATCTCGATATCTCCCTTTTGTTGGTGATCCCTAAGAAAATGATACCGAATGGCTATGTGTTTAGTGCGGCTATGCTCGACGGGATTATCCGCCATCTTGATGCACTCTCATTATCACATAGCAAAGGGACTTTGGTTAATTTGTAATCGTAGTCCCGCAGGGTTTGCCTCATCCAAAGCAATTGCGCGCAACAATGGCCTGCGGCAATGTACTCGGCTTCGGCGGTAGAAAGAGCAACCGAATTTTGCTTCTTTGAAGCCCAAGACACCAAGGATCTTCCCAAGAACTGGCAAGTCCCCGATGTGCTCTTCCTATTGATTTTACACCCCGCCCAATCGGCATCTGAATAACCAATCAAATCAAATGTGGATCCCCTAGGATACCAAAGCCCAAACTTAGGAGTATAAGCCAAATATCTCAAGATTCGTTTTACGGCCGTAAGGTGAGCTTCCTTAGGGTCGGCTTGGAATCTTGCACACATGCATACGGAAAGCATAATATCCGGTCGAGATGCACATAAATAGAGTAAAGAACCTATCATCGACCGGTATACCTTTTGATCCACGGACTTACCTCCCGTGTCGAGGTCGAGATGCCCATTAGTTCCCATGGGTGTCTTGATGGGCTTGGCATCCTTCATCCCAAACTTGTTTAGAATGTCTTGAGTATACTTCGTTTGGCTAATGAAGGTGCCCTCTTGGAGTTGCTTCACTTGAAATCCCAAGAAGTACTTCAACTCCCCCATCATAGACATCTCGAACTTTTGTGTCATGATCCTACTAAATTCTTCACATTTAGACTCGTTAGTAGACCCAAATATAATATCATCAACATAAATTTGGCATACAAACAGGTCATTTTCAAGAGTTTTAGTGAATAAAGTAGGATCGGCCTTTCCAACTTTGAAGCCATTAGCGATAAGGAAATCTCTAAGGCATTCATACCAAGCTCTTGGGGCTTGCTTGAGCCCATAAAGCGCCTTGGAGAGTTTATAGACATGGTGAGGATACTCACTATCTTCAAAGCCGGGAGGTTGCTCAACATAGACCTCTTCCTTGATTGGTCCATTGAGGAAGGCACTTTTCACGTCCATTTGATAAAGCTTAAAGCCATGGTAAGTAGCATAGGCCAATAATATACGAATTGACTCAAGCCTAGCTACGGGTGCATAGGTTTCACTGAAATCCAAACCTTCGACTTGGGAGTATCCCTTGGCCACAAGTCGAGCTTTGTTCCTTGTCACCACACCATGCTCATCTTGCTTGTTGCGGAAGACCCATTTGGTTCCTACAACATTTTGATTAGGACGTGGAACTAAATGCCATACCTCATTCCTAGTGAAGTTGTTGAGCTCCTCTTGCATCGCCACCACCCAATCCAAATCTTGGAGTGCTTCCTCTACCCTGTGTGGCTCAATAGAGGAAACAAAAGAGTAATGCTCACAAAAATGTGCAACACGAGATCTAGTAGTTACCACCTTATGAATGTCGCCGAGGATGGTGTCGACGGGGTGATCTCGTTAGATTGCTTGGTGGACTCTTGGGTGTGGCGGTCTTTGTTCTTCATCCTCCTTGTCTTGATCATTTGCATCTCCCCCTTGATCATTGCCGTCATCTTGAGGTGGCTCATTTGCTTGATCTTCTACTTCATCAACTTGAGCGTCATCCTCATTTTGAGTCGATGGAGATGCTTGCGTGGAGGAGGATGGTTGATCTTGTACATTTGGAGGCCCTTCGGATTCCTTAGGACACACATCCCTAATGGACATGTTCCTTAGTGCGATGCACGGAGCCTCTTCAATACCTATCTCATCAAGATCAACTTGCTCTACTTGAGAGCCGTTAGTCTCATCAAACACAACGTCACAAGAAACTTCAACTTGTCCAGTGGACTTGTTAAAGACTCTATATGCCCTTGTGTTTGAATCATATCCTAGTAAAAAGCCTTCTACAGTCTTAGGAGCAAATTTAGATTTTCTACCTCTTTTAACAAGAATAAAACATTTGCTACCAAAGACTCTAAAATATGAAATATTGGGCTTTTTACCGGTTAGGAGTTCATAAGATGTCTTCTTGAGGATTCGGTGTAGATATAACCGGTTGATGGCGTAGCAGGCGGTGTTGATCGCCTCGGCCCAAAACCGATCCGAAGTCTTGTACTCATCAAGCATGGTCCTTGCCATGTCCAATAGAGTTCGATTCTTCCTCTCCACTACACCGTTTTGTTGTGGCGTGTAGGGAGAAGAGAACTCATGCTTGATGCCTTCTTCCTCAAGGAAGCCTTCGATTTGAGAGTTCTTGAACTTCGTCCCGTTGTCGCTTCTAATTTTCTTGATCCTTAAGCCGAACTCGTTTTGAGCTCGTCTCAAG